>NC_140035.1:3293934-3471434 GCF_963513975.1 Fringilla coelebs | reverse complement strand
AGTAATGTAGGTAAAATTTACAGGCTGATTATCTGCTACTTCATAGGAAGAAAATTAGAGTTGATTTTATAACCGCACAACAGATATTTGGTCTTTGGTGCTTTGAGTAAGGACGTGCAGTTTGGGTGCTCCAATTAAAATGCCAGAAAAAAAATAAAAAAAAATAAAAAAATAAAGGAGGGGGAAAAAATTGATGAACTTTATGGAGAAGGAAGCTTTCAAAATGCAATTTATATTCTTTAGAAATGTTCCCAGAGAGTAAATTAAATGTATACCCTTCTATGTAAACACTATTTGTGCAGCAGTCATGTTATAAGTTTAATAAAAAATGATGTATCACCCCTGTTTGTAAGATTTATAATTCACATGGCAGTACTGAATCTGGGAGCCCGGCCACAATGCATTTTCTACACTTAACTCTGTTATCTACAGGATGAGGACACTTGCAACATTGGCAAAATGAGGCACAAATAGTTCAGTATCTTTGCTTGACTTTTTTTTTTTTTTTTTTTTTTTTTTTTTTTTTTTTTGTAAGGAGACATTATTAAAATTGAAAGCTTGTATCTCAAAAGGCCGGAGTTACCCATGGGGTTAATGTTCTTAGCAAGACATGTTTAGGCAAATCTATCCACTGTACTTTTATTAGCAGGTAATGAAAAGGTGTAAGTTAAAGTGTGAAAGGACTCTGTGTTTTTTGAAAACAGTACTTCAGCAAATAGCTTTATCTGGCAGAGCCTCTTTGTATTGTAATTACATATAGTACAAATCTTCACAATAATTCAGAGAGAGAAAATGCTAATGTGCAGGTTGTGGCAGAAAGTAAACCAAAGCAATGAGATTTGCAGCTACAGCTGATTCCCCATCTCACACTGTGATTTTTAACAATTTATTTCCCCACTCCTGTCTCCACTCTCTCACTGAACCACAGCCACAAAAGTTATTTCTCCTCTTATTTCTGCTGTGCTCCTTTTCCCCCTCAAAGTGCAAAAGAGATAAACCGCCCAAACTGTTGATTAAAGTAGATGGAAGTTGGTAGGAGTAACTAAGAAGAGTTTCTATCAGCTAAGCAGAATTTATATTAGGAACCAGCTCCTAACATCCTTTCCAGCTTTCTGCTCGCCACTGCTCCAGTTTTGAAAACATGCAAAATTTATCTGACTTACCACAACAGCTTGAAGGACCAGCTTGGATAAATATGTATTTTTGTGATCTCTATTGGTTTTGCACATATGGTATCATCTACCTGATTGATTGTAAGGGCTCCATTGACTAAAAGCTGAAGGGATTTTGGTGTATACACTCATTCTGAAAATCCATATTCATGGCAGGGCATGCCACAATCCCCTAAATGTGAAGTCACTGCCCTGCCCGGTGTCGCCGTCTCTCCCGCAATGAATCACCGGCGGATGGACCCCGACACTTCACCCTCCTGCAGTGGCTGCTGTCACCGTCCAGCTCCCAGCCACATCCCTGACTCCAGCAAAAGGGCAAGGACCTGGCTGCCCTCCCCACTGGCCACAGCCTTTCATTCAGATTATTTTGTTGTCCATTACTTTTTTAATTTCCATTTCAACGAGGCCAAATTAATTGTTTGCGAAATGAAGAAACTGATCCTGCAGCAATCTTATCCCTCTGATAACTCCTCACAATTTGCAGCGGAGTTCCCTCTAGCCTCAGTGATGGAGCAGGGTCTGTATTTCTTCTTCTAAGAGTATTTTTTCCTCCTTCCTTTCCCACCACCACAAACTACAAGGGAGAAAGACTATATGAAAAAAACCACTGTAAAATAAATAACTGCCTTCACAGGGAAATGTGTTGGGTTTTCCCCCCTCTCTTTTACATCCCTATATCTGACCCTAATCTAGATCCCACAGCCAGTGACAGAAATATTGACATCAGCCGGGAAAAAGATCAGGTTTCTTTACACAGGGGACGAGTCCTGTAAACTCTGCTGTGTTGACAGAACCAGGTCCCGTGCTGGTGGGTCCTTCTGCTGGCCTGGAGAAGGTTTAAACACCATTCCTGCTCCCCTGTAGCCAAGGGAGCTTTCTCATTAACTTTAGTACCAGCCTCATTACACCTCAAAAATAAATAGGGATGGATCCTGCTACGGGAAGAGCATGACCTGACTCTTAGTGCCCGAACAAGATGTTTCTGTATTGCAGAGTGCAAAGAATACCACAGCCCGGCCCAAGATTAATTAAAAACCCCTTGGAAGTTAGTTTAGAAAACCCAAAAATTTCTCTTCTGTATTTTTACAGTCAAGCTATAAACTCCTGATAAACAGAGGCCACGGTGGAAATGTTGACACAAGCCTCTGCTTGTCACTGGGAGCAGGCACGACCTCCTGTTACCTGCTCTGGTGAGCGTGCACATAGGTCCGTGATGAAGTAGGGGCACTCAGGATTTGTACAGCATTTTCCTTTCTATTCTAAAACTTGCTCAAAACCCAGCCCTCCAATTTTTGGTCACAGCTTTATCTCAGAAAAGACTGAATAGGTACTTAAAATATTTTTCAGGAGAAAGAAAGAGGCGAGAGAAAGAGAAACCCCTGCCCATTCTTCTGAAATTTAAGTAGGCAGCCCTTGAAAGATCACTGAGAAAAAGTCTGTATTTTCTCAGGTTTAACTAAATAATTTATGCATACTTTCACTTTGGCATGATGAAGCAATTTTAGCCTTTAAAACCCACAACTACTCAGGAGGGAAAAGGTCTGGTTCCTGCAACTTAAATAATTTAAACATCCAGGTGGAAATGCTTTCAGTGCTGCTCCTTTTTGAGACAAAGGAGGAAGACCCCAAAATTCTGAGACACTGAGAAGAAAAGGAGTGATAAAAGAGTCAACCTCGGATACATTCAATATTGAGGGGAAATCCAGCATTGTTCGCTGGAAAAATATGACCAGAGAGATGCTCACAGTACATAAATCCGCTAGGTAAAAACGCTTAGGAAAAAAAAAATCATTGGCCTAGAGCTACAACAAACATGCTTTGCAAAAGAGCACGGCAAAAAATATCCCTCTGCCCTCTAACCCAAGTCAGAAATGGTTTGTGTACGCTTAAGGGTTAGGCAGATGTTAGGGGTCACTGAAGAAGCTGTGTGAAAAACTGCACCACCAGCACCAGCTTCTGAATTTACAGAAATGAGTGCGACGCTTAACTCCCAGCCCAGCAGCTCTGTGCCAGTGAGAAATGAAAAAGTACCTGGGCTGCTTCACTCTTTCCCACATTAGATGGCAGATGTGAAACTCCTGAGACACATGCAGATATTTATCAGCTTTAAGACAGGTAAGAACAGCCCTCTGAGTCAGTGTCCATCGCCCTCATGTTGGGTTTCACTGTGTGTGAGCACATAGGCGATGGCATGATGCCCCGGGGAAGGTCAGGATGCCCAGTGGGAGCTGATGGCTATGGGGAGAAACACTTAAAAACCTCCCAAAATCAGAAAGAAAGAGCCAACAGCACAGGTATTGCTAGAACTACATAATTGGGAATGATTTCACATAGTATTAAGCTGTTAATCAAGATGTCTCCCAGTAAATAGCATTACTGAAATGAACATTTGGCTCCATCCCAAGGACAGACATGCCTCGGACTTCTCTCCCCTTTGGTATGTATCGACCAGAAAGTATTAGAGGGAGAGTTAGCAGTGACCCATATATCTAAACCACCAGCATTTTCTGTTAGGGAAAAAATATCTGATTGTCCTCTCTAACCAGCTTTAAAGGCTCTATAGTTCCGTGTGAGCCTTGAAAACATGGCAGGAAAAAATGTCCTGGGGCTGGAGAGATGCCTTCTGCATGCCCATGGTGTTCTCCTTGGGTTTTGAAGAGACAAGAACTCCTGAATGTCCAAGATCCCTTCGCTGCTCACAGTCCTCAAGGTAGAACACCAAATTAATAACTGTGCCTATCCCTCCACAGCCAAGCTGGTCCCAATCCAGTGCTCACATGGCATCAGGAACAAACAGGAGGTGCCATGGGGAGGAAAAGGAGGTGGAAGAAAAAGAGGGGAGGTCAAAGCCAGCCATGCCCTCATGTGGGATTTTCCCCAGTACTCTTCACCTGGATTTCCTACTCCTCTGACAGACACCTGAGAAGGGAAGCGAGAAATAAGCTGTGCTCCTCCAGCTACCCCTCCATTGACTACATATTTTCCATGGCCTATTTCCCTTTTTTATTTTTTCCTACCAGGTGTCTCACTCAATATATCCTGATCAATGCAAAAAAGGGCAAAATTCATGCCTTGCAGCACTAGAAATGCTGCAATTGGTGTTAAAACTGATGCTCTTTCAGCATAGATTTTTGTTGCTGTGCGCATGAGGAGCTACTGGCTGCCAGCATGTGTGTATGTGAAGCAACACCACCTCCAGAGCTTGCTTCCCACCAGAATTTGAGCTTAAAATGGCTCAAAGTTTCTCCTATCTGTATGTGCCTCATGGTCAGCTGAAATGTTCTTATTAGGCAGGTCCCCAACCTTATCCTCGCAGCCAAAAGGAAATGCGGAGTAGGGCATAAGAGGCTGTTGAAACCACATGTCATGCTTGGGTTTGCTGTGTCATAATGATTTTATTCTGGTTGGGATAAGGCTTTCTGCAGCTGTTTTCCTATGGAGCTGATGGCAAAGGGCAAGGACTCGGCTGATACCGAGCAAAAAGGAACAGCAGCAAGAGGGAGGATGTCCCAACAGAGAAAACATCTCTGTTAAAAATGCATTATTTGCGTTGTTTTAAGCATGCAAACTTCAGAGGCAGTGCCTGTGGTTAAGAGGTAAAAGAAGGGATGTGGAATGAGGCTTCAGACCTCAAGCCTTCAAGTATTTTCCCTTTCTTTCAACCTTCTGTATTTTCCCTTTTCTACAAGGGGTATTAATAGCAGCACCCCAGACACCGCCTCCCCTGCAGGAAAGGTGGGTGTCCTGGGTGCTCCGGGTGCTCCAGATCCTCTCTGCTATCAGAGGAAAGAAACTTTCCTTTCCCTGATTCCCTCATGAGTGGGACTCCTACCTGGACCTCATCCTCTAATTAATGTGTCAAAATTATCCCAGTTATCCCAACAGTTATCCCAAAGGATGTGCTGCCTCCTGCACCAGGTACCTGCCCAAAACTCCCAGCTCATTGCTTTGGGATAGGAACATCCTTTGGGTGCCATTGAGGGGGTTCAGGTTTCAGCCAGTTCCTACCTCGAGGTCAAAAGAGAACAGAACGTTTAGCAAAAAAGGTTTGACTTGAAATTAAAAGTTATTCCCTCTTTTAATACAATACTGAGGCACAGCCCATGTCAGGATTGGATTTCATGGGAGAAAGTTAAACTTTCAAGGTTAATATTGTTTCTGAACAAAGTATCTATCAGATTTTTTGGAGGTCTTTCTGCTGATTTACGTCTTGCACCCGTGAGTTTCGATGGGAACTGGAGACCTTGTGTTTGCAAACCTGTGCAATTTTGGGCACTAGAATAACCATTATATCAACACCAGGAACAAAGAAAGCTCAGGGACTGTGTGAAACTCCTCTCACAACAACCCAAAAAATAAAGAGGCAGCCCATTTGGCACCGAGCTCCCTGAGGAAACTGCGTGAACCCGAGGTGAAAGGCCTTTTCTTCTATTCCCAGGCTGCTAAACCATCTAGCTCTCCTCATTCATTACCCCGAGTTAAGCTTTGCAAGCTTACAGTAAACCTGGGAGAGCTCAGGTTTTGTACAGAGGAATTTCACATTAAGGATTCGTTTCCCCCGCCTCCAGCCTGTTCCCCTGAATCTTCAAACAGAACACCTGATATAAACCTAAAATCCTAATCTAGCCTGAAGTGCATTAATAGGAGCTTTGATTTTTCTGTTTAAAAAAGAAGAGAATTAGCTCCATAATCCTACTAGTTATACTTCTAACAATATTATTTTAAGACAATTAATTCATATTTAAAAATAATGAAATTACTAGCACAAGACACTAAACTTCTTTTAGTATATTAAATTGGGCAGATTGCTTCTCTCCTTCTAATTATGAATGTAGCAGTTACAAAAGAAACTGTCATTTTGATAGAGTAAAAGACAATCTGTCTGCCAAAAGTGTCCAACCATAATTCTAAAAAAAAAGTCATCTGCATCAAGAACATGCTACTTTGTTTGATGTACTGTCTTATTGGAAACCTAATTTGCTTTCAACCTCTGAGACAACACATAACATAAGTTTGTGTGACTAATTTTCTTGGAAATATGAGTAATTAGAATAAGGGACCATTTCCATAGCAGGAATGGGTAGCTTGCAAAATCCGAAATAAAACCACTTTAAGTCGCTTTTTTTTTCCCCTCTCAGCCACGTATTCCTGAAGGGGGAGGGATGGCTTTGCACAGTGGAACGTAAGCTCCCATGTAAATCGTGAACTGCTGCAAAGTACGGAGAGGTTTATTACCTGAGGTGAGCACTCCCAGAGCTCCTGGAGTATAAAAGCATTAGCCGTATGTTCTAACCGAGTCATAAAAATCAATAAACAGGAACCCCCCACCTGTGCTATGGCCCCAGTGTTAAGTTTTATACACGTAGTAATAGTGCATATCAATTTTCACCACCCTTCCTACGCTAGCTATTACAAGGCGTACAACCACCGGAGGGACTGCGAGAGCAGTGCCATTCATCCCACGGAGTTGTCCAGATGCCAGCTCCATTGCATCATTGTCAATTTTATTCTATCTACGACTGGACAAGGCTGCAGCCCCGGCTCCTATCCACCCACTCAACCCCGTAACAATTGCAAACTCTGTTCGGCTGGTTAAAGAGTTTACAAGCCGGCTGAAAGAAAACAGAACAGTTGCATATTAATGCACCCAGCCCCTGAAAGATCACATAATGGAGCGGGAGAAATGTGTAACTGCAACCAATATGGGATCTTGTCCAGCTGCGGCAGCCTGTGGATCAGTGACCGGGTTTTTAAATAAATTAATGATAAGCATCCATATGCAGCTGCGCCAGGTTTCGGCTGCAACTGGTTGTGTTGCTGGAGGCTCCTCAGTTGCCCAGAGGTATGGGAAGCATGGGTCGTCAAAGCTACTGGATGCTAAAAAAAAAAATCAAACAGCCCTACAGATGTGGTAGCTCTGCCAGGTTGCAAAAATAACCACTAAATCAAGCTTATCTTATAATTAAAAAGAATGCCCCTGATAAGGCAGGGAGGAGTATGAGAATAAACCTTTGCCACGTACTTTCCACTATTCATTAATCTATGGAAATAAGGGTGGCAGGTTTATTTAAGTATCAAGGAGGCCAGGAAAGTTGGTTGCTTCTTGTTTTCAAACCAGGACCAAAAAAAAAAAAAAACACCCAAACCGAACTTTGAGGAATATTTCATTCTACAGGCATCCCTTAAAAGTGTCAGGCTTTCTAATTACAGCCCCAAAATGACCACTGAAGTCTTTAGCAAGTAATGAGAAGCACTTGAGGATGAAGGCTTTGATTCTGAAATAAGTCTGACCTAAGAGTAGTCTCCCTTTATGAAGATGTGGTAGCTTCAGTTTTAATAGGCACGAAGGAAAGAAAAAAATAGGGAAAAAAAAGAAGCCCAGCACTTGACGATGACCCTCTCTCCCCTCCCCAACAAAAAGACAAGGAGTTTTATCTGCCTGAGGTTGCCTCTGATAGTGCTTATGGTCCGGAAGTACCACTCATGGGCACTTAAAGCAGCATCACTCAGAAGCATAAAAATAGAATAAAGTTGTACAGCAAATGAGAAATTATGATATATCTCAAGTGTTATGACACGAAACAAGCAAAACAAACACTCCCAACATTCCCTGAAACTGATAAAAATCTATCTGAAATTAGTAGTGCCATCAAGGTGCTGCTTAGGATGAAGAAGTGCCTTTAAAAGCCCTCTGCAGTGAGAGTCAGACAGCTTTGTGGTGAAGTTAACCATTTTAGGCAACAGGAAGAAAGTAAGACCATTGTAGTTGTGAACAGCTGGCATACAATAGATAATTTAAGGGAAAGTGACCCTCATGTGTAATTTTTAACTGAAGAACTGTCAGGCCCCATTAGCTCCAATAGGGCTTGGTAGCACTGAGGTAGGTTTATAGGGGCTTTGTATGAGAAGAGTTTCCAATAGAGAAGAAAAAAAAAATTTAAGGGAACTTTTGTGGATTCAGAATTAGTTCCTTTTTTTTTTGGCTGCTGTTTGAGACAATGACATATCTGCTTTTCTTTCAGAAGGGAACCCAGAAAATAGTAAAAGTATATTTTGGAGCCAGTTTAACCAATTACTTCTGTTTGAAACAACAGCATCTCTGCTTTTCTTTTCAGAAGAGAACCCAGAAAATGGTAAAAACATATTTTGGAGCCAGTTTAGCCGTGTTCTGAGCCACATGTGCTGATAATGCTGAGGAATTCTGAGAGACACCCATTAAACATGGAAACCGTGCTGTTAAATCTACGTCACCACCTTGGCCAGTGAATAAAAAGGCAAGTAAAAGAGCAAGGAAAGAAAGCAGGACTCCTTAAATAAGTGCAAATAATGAAGGGTAGAACCTGAGTAGAACATAAAAAGTGAGCAAGTTAGGTAAAATAAAGCTCCGGCACCATTTCTGCAGACGTATTTTAGAGGCCAGTCCAACATTATAAACAATTGCTATAAAACCTGAAAGGTCCAGGTGTCGCTAAGTCATGTTTACTTTATGGCTTTCACTTTGCTATTTGGCAGAACTTCTAAGGCCCTACTGAGTGATGTTGCCCTTAACTTAAAGCGCTATAACTTTCTTGCCCAAACTTAAAAGAGATACTGTAAAATTATTTAGCAACTTCTTGAGCCATAAACCCGGAGTCCTCTCCTGAGTGTCAGTCAGCCCCACTTTAAAAGCTGTGGTTTGATGGTGGGTGTGTGGTGGGTCTTGGGGATGGGAATTGGGGTGAACAGGGGGAAGACTGAGCACATCCCTCTCCTCCTTCAAAGGGCTCGCACTCCTGGCAACCTTGTGCCTCCTGGGTGCTTGAGGGCATGGGGAAAATGGGGCAAAAAAGCAATAAATACAGGCAAAGGCTTGGGCTTTTCTCCACTCCTTGTAGATTCTCCTTCCTTGGGGAAAGTGGTGTGGCAGGAAGGTGGTGGGTTTGGGGGAGGTAATCTCCCTACACTGTTGGGGTCCCACCATGCACTCCGTAGGAGCCAAGGGTGGCTGGGTGACATGAAACCAGAATGCTGTCATAGCTGAGGTCAATATTGGGTTTAAAGTAAATAAGATTAGCTAATTATGGCCTTAATGAGTTGACTTAAGGCCTATATATGGAAAAAAAAAAGATAAAAAATACAGTCTGTCTTTTAAAGAAATTATAAAAGAACCGTCCTTTTAAACTCAACTCAAATAATATGACAGTAAAGCCAGGAGTTATAGGTATTGCAGATTGTCCTTTGCTAGACACTCTATTACGTGTAGTCATTAGACCAGCTATAAAAAGAAGGTTTAAATACTAATGTATTTTTTAATTTGTTTTATACCCTAAACAAGCAATCAATGTACATTAATAAACATAATTGTTTTTTTGGCATTTGTCCATTCATTTGGTCTACCTTGTCAGATCCTGCAAACACGTCAGCAAAATTCAGTAACCACAATAACACAAGAAGGAAACACCAATGAGGCCATCTGAAATATGCAGAATGTATTGAATTACTTTTCTGCTCCACTATTGACAGACAGAAACCCCCAAAGTTGACCATAACTGTCCTCCTGCCCGTCTTAAACAATGACTTTGACAGGTTTTTGTCCACAAATACAGCTTTGGAGTGCTGTTGCAAAGAACCTTTAACGAGGTGGTAAATATGTTTACCTTTGATAAGGTGAGCTGCCTGATAAGATAAGGTGGATGGCCACTTTTCAAAAGCAAACATGCACAGAGCTCAGAGCTTTCACCCAGGAGCTATGCTGGATTTGATCAGCATAAGGAAACGTCTACTCGCTCCGGAATAGCTTCCTGAAATCAATTTGTTCCTTTTCAGTTTTAATTATAAAATACCACTCGCTAGAGAGAGATTTATTCACTCAAGAGGGTGCAACGATGGAGATGGATGTGCAAAAGGTGCTCATCTCTGTAGTCTCAGCAATTAGGGTGCAACTCTCAGTTTAACTAGGACACTGTGGGTATCTACCTCCTAGAGTGTCACCTCCAAGCAATCCCATCCAAGGGACATCCTGCAAATGGAAAAGATCAGGAAATATCTCAGAGGAGGAGACTCTCGTTGGTCTGGTATGATTACCCTGAGTGCTAGTGACCAGAGAAATGCATACCAACAAAAGGCTCCACTGGGGGCAAAATATATCTTGAGACTCTATAATGCTTCCTGACATCTCCACCAGGTCCTCTCCGTAGGTGACCCCACCATGACAATCCTGGCTGGCCCGTCGGTCGTGGGCGAGGAGAGGGGAGGTAACGTGGGCAGTGTCTGCGCCACAGAAATCTCTTAAAATGTCACTTGTGGGGGAGAGGAAAACAAAATTGTTGCAAGAGCAACAGAAGCTGCGAAGTCCAAAATGGGAGCTCCACTAAAGCCTTTAACGCACTAGAAAATTTATGAAAACATGAATAAAAGGTAACTTATTCAGTGTCAGCCTTACATATTTATAGTTTAAAAATTAGTCAAAGTTTATGTCCCGAGGTTGCACCTACAGGAAGCCAGATGTGTGCCTTCTGCATGTGACCTAAGACAGGCCTGAAGCAACAACTAGATAATTTCTCGCTCATACTCCACACCGTCGATCGCGGCGGCTTTCTGAGGTGAGAGAATCTGACAGCACTAACTCTCCAGGGCAGAACTTTCCAGTCAAGTGGATCAACGGACTGAAAATCTCTTATGAATAGTCATTAGGCCTTCATTACAAACCCCTCACAACCCAGTTCTCTTTTCGCAACCAAATGCCTTTTGTCATCTTCACAAGGTGCATCATTTAATTACCAATTGATTTCTTTATATATGACAATATGTCAGATAGCAAAATACAGTGTATCTCCCTTAGGGGGAGAAGTCTGTTAACTATCAGCGTGCCAGATTACTGAATTTAGCTGGAAGACAGCTATTCCCTCCACTGCGCCTTTATTTTAACTCGCTTTCCACTTTTCCAGAGGAGCAACGTGGGGAAGAGGTAAAGGCGAGGAGCAGCGCAAGGAGGGATTATTTCCCCCCCATTCTGTCAAGAAATTAAAGCTGACTTCCAGCGTTTCTCACTCTGTTTTTAGGCAGGGGCACCCCATGCACGCACACATGTACGTTGGCATTGGCGGCTGTGTGCACACACAGAGCCCGGCTCAAACACGTCAAACAATTGTTCTCATTATCCCAGGAATTTACCCAGCTTCTGACTTTGCTAGCACGCTGAATCTTCCCCTTCACAACTGCAGCCTGATAATCAAGCCAGTACTGTATTAATAAGCTGAATAATAAGGGAATTTCAGAAATGTACAGGACTATTATACCGTAACAATAAAACCTCAAACTGAGTAAACCAGAGCAGCGCTGAAGGTAGGCGTCGGGAAAGAATGAAACCAGTGTTGCAGTAATGCACTCCATTGTATGGCAGTGTAAATGCCTGCTTCTTTCATACACAGAAGCTACATTACACGAGTCCGAAATGTTCTCAGAGCATCACTGTGCCTGGTTGTGATAGAACCTGGCACCAGCAAGCACTGAAAGCTGACATTATACTGTAGGATGTGCTGCAGGTGTGCAGGCCTGCGAACGTGCTCTAATTACATATTTTCCTGCAGAGCAACAATTAAGGTCGCCAAAATAATTGCCAGTTTCTTAATCCCTCTCTAACAAGACTGACATAAGGAATGGTTTATTTTTCTCTGGTTATTTTGAAAGTGTTCTCAAGATTTTGGTTGTTTTTTTTTTTTCCTAGTGCGCTGCATAAAACTAATTCTTACATTCAAATGTGTGATTATAGCCATTGTTGCTGCTGGGATGGGTTTTTTTAAGGCCAAACCTTTTCTGAATTCTAGAGTACAACTCAAATAATGAAGAAATGTTGATTGTATAACCTGGCGTGCTGTTTCAACATTTTCCCTGCAAGAAAGTACTTATTTTCCCCTTCTGCATGCATTTGTTCTGTGTTTTGGGGCTCTTTTTCAAGACTACAAGCTCCAGGTCAGTGCTTAGAGCCCTCCACAGCGGCATTAGGACTGCACTATTCCAGTCAGGCAGCCAGAGAACTACAGAGTCCCGACTGTGTCCAGGGTTCAATAAAGAATCACCTTTATTTTCATTTCAACTGGCCTTATCTACTGTGGGAGACATTACAGAGGCTTCTTTCTCAGAGGCGTCAAGCACTTGACTTCAAACAATTGAAACAATTGTAGTACATGAGACAGAAAGGAGATGTCTGGTGCATCTATTTGCAAAGCTGAGGCATTTAACAGCAACCATTATACATTGTAGTTATATATAGCCCTCTTGTAGACCTTGGGAATAGTGGCCAGTATGAGTCAAACCCAGAGCTGGGATCAACAGCCGCAAGTCAACTGATTTTCATCGGGAAGCACCGAATGATACGAGCCAGGAGCCCTCCATCCCTTCCCTCTGACTCTTACAGAAGTGGAAACTGTTGGGTAAAGCTGTGGTCTCAGCCTCCACACAGAAACCTCCTCCTCTCACAAGGCCTCAGAGCTTTAGGCTCAGCTCAAGCCTTAGCTCTCATCTTGACCGAAGAGGTACCTTGGGACACCTAACCTTTGAGGTGACTTCTGCAGAACCTGGGTCAGACCCACCCAGTGTTTCTGAATAAAGCCTCTGGAAGGTATTTTATGTAGAAACACAAGGACATTTGTATTCAGTCATGTTAAGACAAACCTACACTTCTGGGTTAAGCCAAAGGTTAATAGTCTGCTCTTAATTATATTTTTAAATAGTAGAACTTCTTTCCAACATTCTGACAGAGCCTGCTGTCCCTGCTCTACCTATGAGCAGATCCTACTGATGTCAGAATGAGTATTGCTTATGTCTGGATTAAATTTATCTGAGCAACTCCAAAGATCAAACAAAAAATGCCACACAGCCCCAGTCAAAGGATGTCCAGAGGTATGCCAGAGAGATTGGCTTGACATGCAAAATCACATTCAAACATCTAAGAATATTAGCATTAATGAGCCAGGCAAGACACCCTTTGATAATTGTTGGCAATCTGAAAACTTTGCTCTGAGGATATTAAAAGTAAACTGTTATCATCTGATTGCCAGTTTTAATCCCACTGATAGAAGCTGCCACAACCTGTCAGCATTAAATATATAACAAGGGGGTTATGAATATAAATTCCTGCTGGGTAGCGTAGGTAGATGTCCACCTTTGCAAAGGGCATTACACGTTCACAGACTGCTGAAGTGATACTAATATCACAGACTCCTACTAAGTTACTAGTTTTACTGCTAACTCCACTACTCACTTTCTAAATTTGTCCCTCTTTCCTACACTTCTCTTGAAGTCTTCCTTCAACAAAGATGAGCTAATCAGTTGCTTAGACACCCATCCTCATAAAGCTGTTCATGTCTTTTTATGCTTCACCTGCAAAAGCCACAACTGTGGTACCATGATACAGGAAAATGTATTTTCCCTCATTGTACTTATTACTTTGCAATGGCCATTGATTCATTCTGCAAGTGAGTAAACAAAGGAAATTTAAACTTTAATGGATATTAAATTATTTGCAAATGAATAGTTTGCTTTTCTCAAAAGGGACGAATGTATTCTGTTCACTTGAAACCTGCTTAGAGAAGCTGCATGGGAATGATAACACTCAAAGCTCAGGGTCATCTACAGCCAGGCAAAAATTTTCAGACCTGGTCATTTCATTAATGCTGTGTATAGAAACACATGGTGTGGTTCTCCAAGGAGCATAACTGCACTTGTAGGCACTGAATCTTCAGTCTCCAGCATATTTGCCATTCTGAGTGATGCTGCTGTAGGCACCTGATTGGGTTTCCAGGTTGGAAAACAGTGATCTTAATGGGTCCATAGCCTGCAGACACTGGGAAAGGTCACAGCAGAAGGCAGATCAGAGCCAAAGCATGACTGTAAGACAGGGCCAAGTCTCATTGGTTTTATTCACGTGAGAATTGCAGTGATTTCAGCAAGGAGGGCATGGCCCTGTTTACATGAAAATGCTTTGAAGGGAAATATTTTAGGTTTTGATCAGAACCTCATTTACATTCTTACAAAGAAACTGCAAAGAGTTATAAATGAGCTGTAGAGTATATTATAAAACACATTTTAAAAGTAACACATGCTCAGAGATGGATAGCATTAAAATAAAAGTAGGTGCAATATCCAAGATGAACATTTCTCATGAGCAGACATCACGCGAGAAAGCATTCCACAGGCATAACTTTGCAGATAATCAAAGCCAAGTATTAATACATTTTTATCAGTCCACCTTCTAAACAATATTTCAGTAGATTTCCTTTCACACAGTGATATTTGTAATAAATGTTCTGCCTTTGTTTTAAAGTCAGTCCGTAGAAAGATGACATCAGCTTAGCAAACAATAAAGTGCCTGTAATATTGTCTCCAGAGGGCTGTTACATTTACTTTGTAGCAGTAAAATTCAATTTTCAAAAAACACTACATGAATGATGTTAGGTTATTAACCCTATCACCACCGTAAAACATCATCATTGTGTGCAGAATGTAGGTCACTATCTAGGAGCTAGAAGTTGCTTTTTGTTAAATAATCCATTTAAGCTGCTTTTCTTTCCTATAGCTTGGGTTGTGTCCCTTCCCTTTGAAAAAAAACAAACCAAAAAACAGTCTCATTTTTAATCTCAAGGCTCTGAGCAAGCGTCCTTATTACACATCTCATTTTAAGGTGTTCTTCCTTTGTTACTTTCAGATTTGGCCGCACACTTTTGAAGAGCGACTCTCTGTGAATTCTTGTTATTCAGAGCTGCTCTCTCAGAGAGAGAGAGAGAGAGAGAGGGGGAAAAAAAGTGTATCAGATCAGCCTACGCCTGTGGTGACTCTCACAAGTTTCAGTTCAAGGAAAGAGAAGAAAATCAGCAGCTACAAATTCTGACTCATTTTGAAATTTCAGCGCGATTGAGAAGCCACCGTCCTGATTTGGGGAGTGAGTGCTCAGCCCCTGCTCGTGCTCAGAGCTCCCTGCTGAACCTGGTTTTCCTTAGCAAGCTCCAGGGCAAAGAAAGATCAGCGAGCAAACTGTCTGCAAGCCAACCCGTCACATGGCTCCCTGTAAAGAGGATTTGCATACCTGACACAGCTATGGAAATATTCCCCGTCCGGGAAGGGGCGAGACAGCAGGACTAATAGCGCCCTGCTATCAGGATGCAAGGGGTTAACTAGTTAAACTTCTACAACCCCCCACAGTAACTTTCCAAAAGCTGACAATAAGTAAAAGAAGTGCTGGTTATCCATTTTTTAAAGGGATGGGATTGGTTTTAGAAGAAAGGGAAAGAGGATCAAACACCTCAGAGCAACAAAAGGTTGTGTCAGAGGGCCCTCAATCACAAACCTCCTTCAACAAGAGATATTCCAACCTTCCAGAGCAGTTACCCGGGCAGCACGGCTAAAAAGTTCCCTGACATGAAAAGAACAAAAACAGAAGGGACAGAGGTAGTTATTGTTATGCACACTCCTCTTTTTTTTTTTTTCTTTTTTTTTTTTTTTTCTGGGGCTTTTTTTCTCCCCCACAAAACTTTTTGCATAAGCTGTTCGGGGGAGAAGTAATAGTGCTGCTTATTGAAAAGAAATCCCCCTTCTTTGCATCTCCTACCTCCTAGGTTGGGAGGTATGGCCCAGCAGATTCTAAGCCAGGAACACCTGATGAATGGGGAAGGTCAGCTCCATTAATGCTTCAAAAGAGGCATCCGAAATTAATAAACATAATTATAATGTCTCCTGGTTTTCATCGCCCCCTGAACACATATTTGAATATTTTTTTTCCTTCTTCCAGACAAGCGAAGTTGTGTGCACACAAAGAATGTAAATTATTTGCATTTGCAGTGTCAGGTCTTGGAGGTATCTTAACAGCATGTAAGAATTTTCCACTTAAATGTAAATTATTAACAAGTCAGAGTTTTCATTTGTTTTATCTCCTGATGTGCAATCTAAATAAATAAATGGCACACTTTACAGCGTTCACCACCCACTTCCCTGCTCTTTCAAAAACATACTTTATATATGCTACCTTTGCTTGAAGAGGATGGTGGATCATTCTCTCTTTCATCATTTATCTTTGTCTCAGTGCTTCTGAGGGGTTGAGGTTGTTGTTTTTTTGCTAAAACAAATTTACCTCTAGTACTTCATCAAGTTTTCCTGTGTAATATCGCTAAGTAAACAACACAGTGGTTTATTCATAAAATATTCATATTTCAAAATGTTCCTTCCCAAGCACCCCTCCTGGGTTTACCTATGTTTACAAATATGTAAGCCTTGTTAATATGCCTTGTCTGGGGAATGGTGAGTAGTGACCCTCCTTGAGGCACAGCTCTTGCTGAAGAAGTGTATTATTTCAGCTGGGAGAACAGCAAAGCTCCGGGATGAGACTGATTGATTAAGACCAGATGGATGGCCACACATAGGTGTGACAAAAATAGAAACACATTGCAAACATTCCTGGCATTGTCCTCCTGTGGTCTGGGAGGTGGATGGACCCGGTGGTACCTTATCTACCTCCTGATGGGCTCCAGAATTGAAGAATGTTAATGAAAGCTAACTCTGCCTCGCCTGCCTTACAGTGACACTTATTACAATGAATCAAGCTTAAAATTGAGTCTTGTAAATAAACTCGGGGTTCCCCCCCCAAGCCCTGATCGAAAAATGACAGCTGGCATGCCACTAGAAAAGCATTCACACACATTTCCCTGAAAGTAATTCGAAGTAAGGAGCTCAGAAAGAAAGAAAGAGAAGGAAAGAGAAAGAAAACAAACAGAGCATACCCACATCCTCTCCTTAAAATTAAACTTTCAAAAACCACATAAAGGAGTAAGTGCAAAATGAATGACCTCTGGTTTGGAGAAGAATGTTTCATTGAAACCCTCTCAGCTTTTATGTTTATTGGCTGTAAACTGACCAACCCTCTCCGCGAGGCTGTGGCTGTTCTTCACAGAAATGCCAAAGCAAGGGCCTGAATCCCACTCACCTCACTGAAGTGAGGGGTCTCAAGAAAAAGGAGGGGCAGCAAGCAGGATTTGTCCCAGTGTAGCTGTGCACTCCTCAGAGATGCTGTCCCTGCCTGGCCATACCCAGCCTTTACCTTTCCTCACAGCACAGGATGTATTTCTCACACCGAGAAAAATGCCATTAACCAAACCTTCCCATTCATGCAGAGAGAGCCAGGAGCTGTGGGAAGGAGGTGGGAAGCAGTGCCACACCAGGCTCCCAGGGTCACCTCACTGCTGTCCCTCCACCTATGGCACACCACAAGTGGGTTGTGTGGCAAGCTCCAGTCCTCAGCCCCGACACCAAGACACGTTTGAACTCACAGGAGTATCCCAAATGTCTGCCTGGCACGACCCTTTCCCATGGCACAGCGCGGAGCCTGGTGGCAGCCGTGGAGGGAGATGGGAGAAACCAGACCCTCAGGTTTTCTGTCCCTCTCCCTAAAACTCCAGCTCAGCCCCAGCGTGAGCTTTTCCCTCCCCTCTCACGGGCCTGAACCGATTACCTAGTTGTTATAAATCTTCTCAGGTTTCACAGGCACACATTTGCCGGTAGGTTCCCAACCCACATTTCGGGACGTCGGGGCTCACAGAGACACATTCTCACACATGCAAAAGCCCTGTGATGGATCAGGGGCTCCTCCATTCACCCCTCCACTTTAAGCAGAACCGTTCCTAATATACCTTTTCATACGTGAAGCATAATGAATGTACCTTTTCTTATGCATGTACAATACTGTACTTTCACCCACTGGCAAAGAAGTTCGCTAAATTACTAAGAGCGTTTAAAGAGGTGGCATTCATTGTAATATACAAAGGAATTTAAAGCACATTTACAAATGAATCGGCAAGCACGCCAACAGGAAAAACAAGTTTAAATGTAAAATTCAAAAAAAACCCCAAAAATATAGAATTGAGGATTGCTTGAAATTATTATTATGATATGAAAATGTTTGTCCATTCTGCAGGCTGAAAACTACTTAATTTCTCTTCATCTGCAATTCAGGTGACGGTGGTTTTAACGAAATATTCTTTTCCTTGGTTTCCTTCCCCCCTCCCCAGCTGAGTAATAAAACATAGACTGATTTAAATAAGAATCATTATGCTCAGAAGGCCTCCTCTGGCTGGAAGACTTTTGTTCCACATGTCCCATAATCTCACTCCCACATGGCTGCCATAAGGTTGATGCTGAAATCAAACTCTACTATAGAATTTGCTTTTAGACGCAGCAAAAATATGTATATCAGTTTGGGGAACAGAGCCCTATAATTTAGGTAATGGGAGAAATATACTTGGGATAGAAACCTCTTGACTTTGCTGCTCCCTTCTCTGTGTTTCCCCCTCATCCAGGTTGCTATTAGCATATGAAAAATGCTTTTAATTTTATCCATTTCTGGCCATATCTGTCACACACACAAGCGAGATAGCAGTTAGGTTTCAACTTATCTCTTCTTTACCACCTCAGCAGCAGGTTTAAAATAGATCACGCTCTTCTTGTTATTTGCAGCCAAGGTGTGTGTAACTCCCTTCCTGAGCAAAACCTGATAAAAGAGGAGCAAGCCACCCCATGGGAGGTGGTTTGCTCCCAACTCAGCCCCAAAGGTCTCTATCGCAGCATCTCACAGCTCTGGTTTCATTTGACAAGTACGAGTCAGGGCAGTTCTCACCCATAACTCGGGTCACAACGTGGCGAGGCTGGAAGTTATGGCCCTATTTTTAAGCATTTTCTATGCGCTGTTTATCTGTTTCCTTAAAACTCCCACTTCCACCCCTGCCCTACGGACGGAGCGCACGCGGCACCGCGGCTCCCACGCGCCCTTTTCCAAGACAAAGTGACTTTGTTTTACACCCAGAGACACCTCCCAGCCAAGCCCTATCCCCAAATTCTTGGCGGGCACACGTGACACGAGGCGATCCATGGCAGAGCCCAGGGAAAGCCCTCAGCAATATGCAATCCATTTTCACCCATGCTATGGATCTCATGGCGTCAGTCATACGGTCACTGCACACACAGAGGGTTTAAAGCCCATTCCTGCTACTTTTTAAGTAAATTAAAAACTCCCATTGCCTCCCAGGCAATTAGGCTGAGGCCCTAGGACTGGCTTAAAGTGGTGAGGCACTGAGAGTTTGTGTTTAGTGGTATCTGGCCTGGGAATACTTGTGGTTTGGTAAAATTTTGCACACGCACTCTCCAACTTGGCTTTTTGGGACATGTTGGGGAAATGGCTATTTTTGCATGAATGTTAAATTAAAAAAAAAAAAGGCATGAAATTATGCTCCGTTTTAATGGAAGGGTGGTTTTGCTTGACAAAACATATGTCTCTTATTAACAGTATTAATAGAAATAGGCCTGCTTTCAAACTTGCAATGAAATGTGACAAAACCCAGGGCTAGGTTCTCAGCTGAGCTTCAGGCACCTCTGCAACCCAGTGCAGGCCCACCTTACAAAACCCATCTCTTATGTAAAAAACCTATCTCTCTGAGCATCCCACTAAATACCTGCAAGGGCAAGAGCTATACCAGGAGCTCATTTTGCAGGATGCTTTCTACAGCTGGGAAATTCAGGAGACCCTCCTTGCATCACACAGAAGCCAGAATAGGTATGTATGACCTGCCTATATAGTTTTGGGGTTTTTTTAATAGGATCAGCCCAGAAAAGCCATGGGAATGGCTCTTGCCAGTGGTGCCCACTCATCTACAGTGTTTAATAATAGCCAGGCAGCTCCAACCTTCTGGCTGGCATCAGCAGGACCCATAGATGTGAAATACTGCAGGAGAAAACTCTGGAGGAGTCCAGACCAGTTCAGAGAAGAACAGCCCCCCTTGCTAGAAGTTATAGCTTGAAGAATAAAGGGCACCTTGCTCTAATCAGGCAGATGAAGCTGATGAGCAAAGCACCTGAAACAACTTTTCCTCCCCACCTCGCCTGAAGAGGAAAGAGCTCTCCTAAGTAAATAAACCAGCACAGTCCTTTCTCATTTTGACCATTTCTCACCATTTTGCTCAACTGCCAGGGAGACAGGAGCCTTAACCCTGACAACACTTAAGTGAAAACTCCCCGGTTGGCTTTTTTTTACTTGCCTGAGTTCTTTATTAAAGGCTTTCTGGCTGTGAGTGGGTGTCAGAGGTGCAGTATTTCACAGATCTGTGGGGCACTGCCTCATTTTGCTCTGTATCAAGATATTACAAGTTCCTCTTATTATAGCAAGCATGAAGAAAGATGACTGACTCCAACTAAACCGATAGTCTCTGAGTATATTTATTTTATGATGATGGCAATGAAGTAGCCCCTTATATATTTTCTATTGTCTTCAATAAAGACACACTTTAATCACAAACTGACATACAAAACCTGCCTATTGGCCTATTGATATTTCTTTTGCACTGAGCAAGAAGCCAATAACCTATTTTAAATATAACTTTTAAAAACGACATTACCTAAGAAAAAGCTAGCAGCACTCCTGATAAAATATATTGTGGTGAGGCTGAAAAGTGCATGCAAAGCAAGCTGCATTATTAGAATGTTTAAATATTAATTATACCGCTGTGTAGTAAAGATGATCAACTGTGAGTGTCAACTAATTTTCTAAAAGCTGCAATGTTGGATGTCATCTAAACTTCTATTGTTAAGCTAAAACTAAAAGCCCAGCAAGTTTAGTCTACTGGAGTGTGTTTATTTTTATTGGTTTCTGCATAATTTTTTTTTAACGTAAACCAACTTTAACCCCTTTACTGTAATCTCTGCCAGTGGAACTCCAATAGCACATCATAAAATTCCTATAATTCTTCAAAGCAATGTAGCTGGAAAAGAAAAAAAACAAAACCCAAAAACTATGGGCACTTTGCAACAAACGCCAACTCTGAGATTCAGCCAATTAAATTTAACTCTTGAGAGCTCATTTCGCTGGCAATGTATGTGTAGATGTAGGTTCAGCCTGCTCTCCCACAGCCAATTTTGTTGGGAGCAACTCCCAGCCAGGCTGCTCGGTGCTGGGCTGGCTGCATTGTGTGAAAAATCCCGCTCAGGTGGTACCTAGAGCTGGTAGGGGAGGGAGGCTGAGCGGACAGATGGGGAGGCAGATGTACAATGCTACATAAAAGTAGGAAGACTTATATTATCTTCTGTGAATGCCTTAAGTGACTGAGCGCAGGCAGCAGGCGGAGGGGCGCCGGGGTGGGGAACGAAGAGTTAACCAAAAAAAATGACAGTCATTTCTCTCCCTCCTAGCAGCTATTGCTCCCTCAGACTTTCAAGAGGAGCCACAAGACTCGAGTGAGAGAATCACTTTGAGATTCTTCTGCGAAGACAAAGAAATAGTGTGTGCCGAGGCTGGTAGGCTTCCTTCCGTCACTCATGGATGCTCTGCCAGGATTTCCCACCTGAGACAGATTGCGACGCATGTTCGAATCACTCATGCAGGAGAAGCAATACACAAGTTCAGTGTAAAGCCACTTTAAAAGCTCATCGGGTGCATACTTTACTTGTACAAAATACCTTATTCATGATGGAGCAGTGAGGGCCTAGGTAATTACTTGAATCAAGGTGGCCTCAGAAGTGTTTAAATCTACAAGGACACTTAGAGCATGAATAATGCAAAATAATTTGCATCTAAATTTTTTAAGTGTTCTTTATTCAAAAACTAAAATGCAGTTCCGATTAAAGTTTGATGAGTGAAAGCTGAGCACTTCATACCCACTGTGAAACGTCTCCTATTTGTGGAAATTATTTCAGACAGTGGTAAAGGGACAAAAGAGATCAAAAAAAAAAAAAAGTTGGTGATTAATCTGCATTTCTTTTAAGCCACCCTTATTCCACAATGTTTGGTGAGTAGGAAGTTAATTTCTGAACTTGCTGGTCTGATACCATCTACATTTCACCCCTTTAAAGCAGCCCCATCGAAAGCACAGCTCTAATTATTAACCAAACAAAATAACTATTCTTTTGCCTCCGATGATAGCGCGAAGCCGCTCGTGGCTCTGAAATTTGTCCAGTATCTCTTAGTGCAATTAATCTCGCTTCTGTCCCCGTCAACCTCTGGAAAAGCCTTAACGTGCAAAAACACCCTGGCTGCCTCTCACTCTGTGCTTATAGGGCAAGGGCTTGCATTTCTTCACTTGGAGCGTGTTGCATCCCTTTCTTTTGAATTTGCCATTGACAGCATAAACTGCCGCGTATATCATCGGTTCAGCACTTTATTATATCGTCTCTAGTCCTATTTTAGAACGTGTTGAGCAACCCCCATAAAAATTGTTAAAGAGGAAGGAGTGAACAAGACAAATGTTGTGTAATGCGCTCGCTGAAAATTATGCCTTTCTCTGCCTGGGCTGGAGGCAGGGGAGAAAAAGGGAGAGGGGAAGCATGTCAGAAACAGCCGTTTTCGTGTGCAGACGTCAGTGATCCCGTTGTTAAATGTGCTTAATTCACGATTATGTTTCCAACGCTCGACCCTGCCCATCTCACTGGCGGGAAGGCACTGAGAGAAGAGATATTCAAAGTTGGAGAGTTCTCAGATCCCCGGAGATTTCTACAGGAGAATCTGCATGGATCTGCTCCCCGGTTTGTTCCTGCCCTCCACACCCAACCTCTTGCTGCAGTACGAGAGCCAGACCCTCCCAAAAGCAGCCCTGGGAGCAAGAGGGATGTTTTTTTCCAGCTGCTAAAACCTCAGGTCGGGAAATCCGCTGGGATCCAACAGGTTAGGCAGGCAGCGAAGTTTTAAGCGCCGGCTCACTGTGAGCAGCTAAACTTTAAAGGCCCCTTTGCAAAGGAAAATCATTTTCCTTCTGCAGCCCTTATAAAGAATAAAGACTTCCAATTTATTACCGGCTCGAAAGCTGGCTGCCACTTTATTGGACTTTCAGATGAGTGTGCTCGCCACGCTTTCTTAGGGAGAGGATCTGCTACGTTTTTCTTGGATTTGGAACAATGCGAACATTTTTTTAACTCATTGAACAAAGATTTCCCCAGCAACAGACCCCCTGCTCAGCAGGTCACCTATCTTTGCGACAGTTTTTCTTTTCCCACGCTAACCCTAGGGCTCATTTGCATAAGGTCTCTGTTGTGACAATTAGTTTCAGGTGAGCTGATTTCTATGAGGTTTGCCCAAGACGATACACAAGCTCTGGGCCTCCCTGATCCTGGCCCTAATTGCGACTGACTGGCACCAGACACAATCACCCTCTTGATTCAGCAAATTGTCCTGCAAGTAGCTTGTTGTGACCCTGCAATGCACAAATCATATCATGTCAGCCCGGCATAGTAAACAGTGAATAAAGCAAATTCAAAAAAAAAGAAAAAAAAAGGTTTCATAATAGCTCCTCCATCTTCTAGCCCCAGTGGACAAGATGAATACAAATTAAAGCTATATCATATCTGTGTGCTGGTTGAAGAGGTGTCTCTGCCCTGACTAACAACTTGGGTTTGCTGGGGAGTTTTTTGGGGGCTATCTTTAATTTGCTTTGAAAAAAAAAAATAAAACAGATGTTGCTTCTTTCTGTCACCTGGGGAGAAATTCCCCAGGTAGCATAGCAGGGTCACTGTAAATACTTCCTAGCTCGTTGTTGTGGAAATAAGCAATATGTTCCTTCACCATCTCAGAAGGTACGTGGTACAGCCACATGCACATTAGTTGGGCTTCCAGACCGCCCACTCAAGGAAAATATAAATGCAAAAGGACACCTGACTTTCGGGAAGTTGGGACAGAACTTTTCCCAAAGTCCCCAGGAAGGAGCAGGGGGTGCAGGGAGACCTCACCCCGCTTCTCCATGGCTGGCAGTCCCTCATCCCACCACAGCACTGCTTTGGGCTCAGTCCTGCCTGTTTTGGAGCAGTGATAACCCTGTAGATTGGTTATTGACATGTCAGGCTGGGGAAACACGCAGCCTCTGAGATGGGCAGGGAAAAGGAACAAATAATAAATCCAAGGGCACAAAGGCAGAGTTAAGAAGGCTGGAGGAACACCTTTAACTGCCACACTGACGGTAACGCTTGGTCAGGATGAAGAACTGTCCTTATCTGTGAATAATTCCCTTTTCCTCAGTTTGACTCACAGTTTTCATGTTATTTTTTGGTGTGATGCTCAATTCTTTCCTACCAGAGTAGCTCCGGCTGTGACCTCCGCCCCGTGAGTGTGAGTCAGGAGAGATTCCCTCCCCACCTTATATATTGTTTTTTTTTTTTTTTTAAGTGAAGACTAATTTGCAAAATATTATTCACCATAGAGACAAAAGCTGCTCCCCTGCTGTAACTGGGATAGGAAGGGTAAACTCAAATCCAGACAGGTATATTGAGTCCTGACTTCAGACAGAGACCATAAGGGCAGGATTAGACCCCTCAAATACATTTCATGATGATCATTATGTGAATTAGATTAGGCTATTAGTTTTGGACTACTTTTAATCTCCTGAGGAAATCTGTATTTACATTTGGGTTGGGTTTTTTTTCCCCCTGATGCAAATTGCTTCCCCAAATAAATAGTTATGTTAAAAATCCTAGTAAAAAAACTGTTTCAAAATCCTTCACTGACCATGGCTGGCAGCCAGTGTGAGAGGTCAGCCTGCCAGCCCCAACAGTTTGCAGCTGCAGTCGAGGTAACTATATAGGCAAAAGTGCATCTGACACAGTGCATTTCTGTTAATCTGCACTCTTATCAACCAATACAGGCAAAAAGTACTAATTGTTTATGTGCATCTGCTGATAAAAGCAAGAACGAAAGAAAAATCTTCCCTCCGCTGTGAACACCAAGTGTTACCCAGGGAAAAAAACTGCAGGGTGGGACACCTTATTCTTCTTTACTGGTATACAATTACATTGATTAAAAAGTCATTAAATCTTCTGATATTTCTGTGATCTCAGGAGTTGTTTATGACCTGGGGTTCTGTGCCAGGCATGCCTGAATAATGTGAGGGAGGTGGGGGATACCCCCTCACTGCAGGCAGGGTGGCCACAGTCCCAGCCTGGGCTCCCCCAGCCTCACACTCTGTACTTTTGCAGGACATTCAGGTTGCGTTTGGACACACAAACAGGACAGGCAGCACTCTTGGAGCAGGACACAAGGTCAGCCTTGAGTTACTCCTTCCAGTGGGGTGCACTACCCTGTCAGTCCCTCCTGATCCAGAAAGGTGCACAAGAGGAAGGACACTCAAAGTCCTGCCTGCCATGAACATCTCCATGGAAAACTACAAAGCTCCCAACACAGCCTGAAGCCCTGCTCCCACACTCAGTCCCACCAGGTGGTTGCCCAGCACTTGCCATCAGGGCAGGGCTTGGCTGTGGATGCAGAGCAAGAGACCTCCCAGACCTCACCTTCCCCACTTGTAACGTGTGTCCCCTTTCCATGGCATCCCCCGTCCCTGCTAATGCTTTTATCCCTCTCTTGTGACACAAACCATGCTTTTACACTGAAGGCAGCACAGCGAGCTGATTTTGCACTTTAACCTTCAGCAACTCTGATTCTAATGCAAGGCAAAACTTTTAGATTTTTAAGTAAATAAACAGTTGATTCTGACAAAAAATGACTATTCCCTGAGGGGACATTTTTGTGAAACTGCGCCAGGTACAAAAAAAAAATGTATATTTTTTGGCTTGGTCATGAAACTGTCAAAACACAACTCTAACATGTTTTGCTGCATATGTAATTTTTTTCCCACAGCTCTTTCCGAGCAATGCTTAATTCTGAATTCTTTCTGCACTCAGAATTTGCAAGGAAACTGATAGATGCGCAAGCAATTCAAGCTGAGTTTCTAAGTGAGTGCAATAGAACCGCCAGGAGAAAGGAGAAGGAGAAAAGCAAGACAAAGCCAGCGAAACTTTGTTAAACTTTCCAAATAAATTATATTTTCGAGATACAATTCACTGTCAAGATAGAGTTTTGGTGAGATTTAAGGAAGGAGAAGGTTTTCTGCTGATCCTGGGCACATGGGCTAAGTTTCACCTTCTGTGCTCATGTAACTTCATTTAATTTTATTTTTAACTGCTCTCTCTCTCTCTTGCTCTGTCTCACACACAGATATATGTTTGTATATGTAAATATCAAAGTATCTTGATGATAGTTGTGATTAAAAACTTCACTTTTACTAAAAACAGCTATGGCACTGCTCTTTAAAATAATAATATATTTTCCCAAGTGCCTTCACTGTTTCATCCCAGCAACTGAAACAGAGACAATCCTTTGTATGTTGAAATGTATAATTATCATGTAGCCAAAAGGGAGGGTGTAATTTTCACATCTGATTACAAGGGAAGAGTGTAAGTGAAGCTGCCTTGGTAAACTTACACTTGTTTACAGAGAGCAATACCTTTGATATTAAAAACTCCAAACATGTAAAATGCTGGAAAAAATCAAGATTGTCACGCACCAAAGCTAGACATCAACAACAAAAACAAACCCTTAGCAATTTTTTTGGCATAGTTACAAATGAAAAGTCAATTCTTCTGTACTTGGGCTGTTCTCCTCACTTGAGATGTTTGTTAAGAGACAAATTGTTTTTGCACAGTGTGCTCTACTTGTTTGTGTGGAAGGTTAAGAAGCTGAAGATCCAGCTTTACTTAAAAATAAAGGGGGGGGAGATTTCAAATGTTTCTGCTGTTCATAGCTCTACATGAGGAGTTTAAACTAGAGAAATGCTTTTCATATTTGACTCCATCTTCACAGAATTTACTTCTCCTAAATGTGACTGCGTTTGCTTTCAAGTTTTTGTTTTTCTTTTTTTTTTTAACTTTCTCCTGTTTATTTCTTTTTATCTTTCTTTCTTTGCTGATCTACCTCCCATTAAATGAGCTTCGGCTCGTGTGAAATTATTTTTTGACCACGTAGGACGACATGGTATCAAGGAAAGGAAGAACTGTTAGAGAAAATATCACTTACCAAGGAGATTAAAGATAAGCAGAAAGATCACACTACAGGTAGATGGAAAAACTACTGAAAAAATAAGAAAGATATCAGAAACTGTTTAATGGGATGAAAGTAAAATTGTTAGTGTTGTTGCTGTTGTAGTTTTAGAAATCATTAAAAACACTCTGTGCAAGCATTGAATGCCAAAGTATGATAATCTCAGGCTTTTGCTAACGAGGAAAAAGGAGGGGAATGAGAAGAAAAACCATATTATTTTTAGTATGTTGAAAACTCAGATTTTTGTTAGAGTATGAAAAAAAGATCGTATAATTAGCACGTACAACATCTATCAACAAGACTATGATAAGACCCTATTTTCTAAAGTATGTCTTTTTATCCTGCCCTAAAATTAAGTTCCTGATCCCATATCCTTTCTCTGAACATCATATCCATGGGAAAAAACACCTACCACAACAACTAAAGGGTATGAAAAACAAAATATAACCCAGTAATAACAGTAATTCCACTTGAGGGTGCACGTAGTTACTTTAAAAGTGGTTTTGTCTTGTGCAGAAAGACATGAATGCAAGGGCTACCGAAAGCAATTTAATACCAGGTGGGGGTTGACATTAATCTTTCATGACAATAATATTGTGGTGTTACAGGAGGGCAAAAACAAATACCTTCTTGCACGTGAAACCACTTCCCTAAGAGTCTGTGCCTGTCTCAAAAGCGCACGTATAGAATTGATGTATGGCCCCAAATTCATAATGAATATGATTATTAAACAGTCTCCACTCGTGCAAATAATCGGACCTGTCCTCCTTCTGCTTCCCTTAGGTGCAATCCAAGCTCTCTCTGAGAGCAGTGCAGGAATGCTATTCCTCCTGGAACGGGCCAGCTTTGGTGAGCCCAGGCTGTGCAGAGCTGTTTTCTGCAGCATTCAGAGCCAAATTCTGTCTGTGGTTGAGAGCAGTGCCATGAGAGCCAGCGGGGCTGCACAGGGGTGGATGGTGTGCCTGAGGTAGACGCAGCTTCTGAGCAGCATTAGTGTACTTAAAACAACAAATTAATGTCTGTGGAGCACTAATCAATGTTTGGTGCACTCCACATTTTTCACTGAGTTGTTAGAGTACATTTGCTTATATTTTGCACTATTTTAATTTAGCCATATTGATCAAACTGAACACTCAATAAGACCCTAGGCACCTTAGCCTTATTAAAATTAGTCAACTTGAAGTAAGTGAGCGGAGGAAGTAATGGAAACTATTCAGAGATTTAAATACAGTGCAGCCCACTTAAATAAATACCTGTTAATGAAATAAATCTGTATATGCACATATTTCCTCAGAAACAAATTATTAAGGAGGCCCTTTAGAAGAATAAGACTCCAACATACTCCTTAGTTTAAAATAGAAATATTTCTGTGTACATTTGTGTTTGCTGCGTTAAACTTGGGGAGTCCATGCTGACCTTTCTCATCAAAGCAGTTATCATTCTTTAGAATCTTACCGTGTCAAAATTGATAAAAATGTCCCTAATTAACCTGTAAGTAAACACTGCTGTGGGGTTTTGGTAGCTCTACCAAATGAGTTTATCCCAGAAAGAGTAGAACTCATCTGGGCCGGCACCCAGAAAGAATATCTGGGCAGCTGCAGAACTAAAATAAAAGGCATTTAACATGCAGTGGAAAAAATAAAAGTCATACAGCCTAGTCTTTACAAATAATATGTCTTTGTCTTCAGAAAGTTTTTTGGTTTTTTTTAGCAGGAGTAGAGAGGCGAGATGAGAGCACCAGTCCCAAGGCTCGGCTTGAGCAGGGATTCGCAGTACAGCTCCTTTTGGCACATCTCTGGAGCTCAAAATATTGTTTTTGAAAACATTGCTGTTTTTCAACAAAAATGGGAGATTAGACAACATCTTCAGCTGATTAATCCTCTCTGCTCTCTGAGGGGGTGACCTATGATAGTGTATTATTTTAGCTGGGGAAAAAAATTCCACCACGCAGCAAACTCTTCCTGCGGTACCTACAAATGAATTAAGCTAAAAAGTGGGTAGAGGATCTGTGGAGGTTTCCTGGACTCCTTGCTTTAGGGGATGCCTTTAGAGGGCTTTGTATACTCATTTTTTTTCCCCTAGTCCAATAAAAGATATTAGCTCTTTTCCCTGAGCAAAATCCCTCTCATGAATCAGGCCCTACACTTGCAACTAGTGTGATATTGCTGGCCAGGTTTCACCCCAGTAAAATTCTAATCTATACTTTGTCTTGCAGAATTAAGAAGAAAATGCATATCAGCAGAATCTCCTCTCTACTTTATTTCATTTATAAATTACGAGAATGATGCTATTATATATTATTAATTTCTGCTGTTCTCCAACTCGGCTGCAGCAGTGAGCTGCGGATGTTGGAACGGTGTAATTATGTTCTAGTAGGGCAGCCATCCGTTTCCTTTCAAAAATTTACAGGATTCTTAATCATGCTGCTCATTTGGGTGCGCAGTAGCGAGGATGGCGAAACACAAACAGGGCACGTTCGTTTACACAGGAACACCTGCTTAGCATGATAGCAGATGTCAGTCAGCAAGCAGAACACAAAAGAAAAATATCAACAACAGCAAACTAGAAGCATTTTTAACTCAGTACGGAGATCTCTTGTCTGGGGGAAGCCAAAGGAAGGGGATGAGCCTTTGCAGGTCAAAGCAGAGGTACCGTGATGATTTGGAAAGTATCAGCCAATCTTCCCCAGGGACGGGGTCAACAAATCCAAGACAAGCTGATCACTGGATGATGGGATATTTAAAAATTTCTCCTTCTAGAGAGTCACTTTTGCCAGCTTGATGCTAAGCATCTTGCAAGGGTCATCGAAAATATATGGACTATTTGATAACTACAGTGAAGTTGTTGAGAGGAGTAAAATCCAGAGAACTACTGCTCCGTGTGTAAAGGTCTGCCAGCATTCCCACTACAACCTCTTATTCTCGAGGCTTTAACTTTAAATGCTTCATCCTGGGCTGCCTCTTGGCTCTCCCATCTCGAATTGAGAGCGTTTCTGTCTGGTGCATATTTTATGAAATAAAAAGATGCCAGTGGAGGAGCAAAAGTTCAGCGATTTCGGGCTCCTTGCAGTGCTCCAGCCACACCTCTCCGAGGGAGGCGTCAGGAGCGCGGAGCCCGAGCCGAGCTGCGGCAGGCAGGTATTAATAATCCCCCTCCGTGGCTTAGGCAGTAACTACTCTTCCCCAGGATTGTTAGTATTCAGAGCGAGTCAACTTGCGTGGGTCCGTGCATTAAGGGCTCCCTAAGTATGCATTGACTTGATACCCAGTAATGGCTTCTAAGGAGCCGTTATGTAGTGCCGTGTCAATGATCCATGCATTGAGGACTCCCTGAGTACGCATTGACACGATAGACCGGAACGGCTCCGAAGAAGCCGTTACGGTCTATCATGCCAATGATCTGCGGATATTGGCAGTGCCTCCCACACTTCTGCAGAGACTGTAAAAGTCTCTGAAGAAGCTGTTGTGATCTCAGTGGAAGGACCATCAATCGGGTCGGTGGCAGGGTTGCGTTTTGCCATTTTTCCCACCCGATCGTTGGGAGGCCTTGTTCTGCTTCTGGAGTTAGGTTCAAAGAGTGGACAAAGTGTAAAGGCTGCCCAGCCATGCAGGGGCTCTGGGACTGTGCAGAGCTAACCAAGATTGTAATATGACCTCTGGTTTTATTCATTTTTGGTTTTTAGTTCCAGCTGCTTCCGGATGGGAAGCCTTGACCAAGTCCCTTCAACTCTTCCTACCTTTGATTGCTCTCCTTTAGGGAGCATGGAAAGGGATGGCATCTTTTGAGTGAGGATTGCAGTGGGGCTTGGAAAATGTGAATTTAGAGCAGTTACAACTAAGGCTGGCGTGCACATCTCATCACAGGTGGATGGCTGAGATGAACAAGGTGCGTACATAGAATCACACAATGATTTGGGTTGGAAGGGACCTTAAAGATCATCCAGTTCCAACCCTCTGCCATGGGCAGAGGCACCTTCCAGGAGATCAGATTGTTCCAAGCCATGTCCAACATCACACCTTTCACACCCAAGCATGCAGGCAAAGCTGCACTGAAAGGAAGTCTTACTTCTTAAGTTTTATAAACTCCTATCTATTGAGTTTATATATTTTCCATCTATTAAATTTCTGCGTGTTCACATCAGTTCTGAGAATCACTGCTTGGCAGAAGGTCATCTGTATTTTCTATGATGCCAAAACTTTCTGTAAAAACACTGTGAACCTTTTTTCCATGTCTTCTTTGGTACATGACTATTTTTTAAAAATGTTTTAAAGGTACATCTTTCACAATGAAGTTTTAAGTGATACTAAGTTTACGACCACAAGATACTGCTTAACCAGCTGGTATTGTTTCTGTCTACTTTTCCATACTCTTTCAGGGAAAACTTTACTTTTTACTATTTCATATTCACTTCATACTTCTGTTGAGGGGAGATGGAGCTATAGTAGAATATAAGTATATAGAATACTCCACCTACTTTATACATTGGTTAGAACTACATGATCTTTGTGGTCCCTTCCAACCCAAACCATTCAATGATCCTATGATTCTCTGATAATAATAAGCCCATTTATGGTACGGTCCCCCATAATTTAATTTGCATCTACATGGTTAAATGTTAGCAGACCACTGGAGAAAGACTGAAACCATACCTTGTGGAAAGCAGAGATCCTCAAGCAAGAAAAAGTAGAATTACTGTGCAGGTTGGAGCACCATAGAGAGACCTTGTCTGTAGCCAGGCTGGCCTGAAAATTGTGAGCTCAAAAAACAAAAGAAACTGTGCAAAAGGAGATGGAGGAGCATTATAGAAGATCAGAGAGGGTCATGATAAAGGAGAAACTGAGAAGGCAGAGAAGTCTCAAGGAGCAGTGGTTATTAATCCCAGGTGCCTCTTTCTTTGGACTCGAAGACTCAAAAAATTTTAAGTGTATTTTCAGATGTGTGGAAGCACCAGATTTGTCCAGAGACTAGTACCTCAAATCAGTGATAGTTTTGGCACTGTTAGTAATCAGTTTGGAGTTGTAGACTAGCTGTAGCCATCAGGTCCACAACAACATCAGCAGCAAAGAGAGGAGAGAAGACAACATGAAAACTACCGAAAGCTTGAGGCATGCATGGATTTTACCAACACAGCCCTCACTCAAATGCCTTTCAGGTAGAGGAGTTGCAACATATTCTGGAAAGCCACAAATTGTTCCTTGGACAACCTACTCTCCAAAGGCAAAACTATTAATTCTTTGAGAATGCATCTTTGTATGGGCACCAACCACCACCGCAACCCAGATTCCGTTCAACATCTCCCTTCATGCTGCACATCAGAAATTTGTGTGAAAAGTTGCATTTCCAAATCTGGACAGCTGACGACTGCTGTCCTTTGGAAAAAGAACCCTAAGCTTTTCACTAAATTTAATCATCTGGGGGTTTAAACTCTACTGAGGAGGAAGAGATGATATCGTTTTACAATGATTCAGACCATATTTCACATGCAGTATTTAATGGATGCTTTCAGGTATCTCATGTTATAAGACTGTCCCTGCAACATGTGCTAAGCCCTTGATGTAAAACCTCAAATATTTTTTTCAACCTCTGGGAAGGAACAGGAGTTTGCTTCCTTCCATGTGTATATTTATTAGTAAGAATTTTGCACGGTATAATTGAAGCCTGGCAGTTTTTACCAATCGAGGCTTAAGAGGAAAACGAACACAATGTAATGTTTTGTGTCTTTTTTTTTTGTCCATGCAAACCAGTCACTGAAAAGGTGCAAAGCACTTCTAAAAGTACGTTTTCTGAAATTCAAAGCCTTTTAAGAAAGGTACACAATGCAAGAATACGCAGCTGCAATTTTAAAAAGGCTACTGCTCCTTTAATGCCCAGCTGGTCCTGAGATGTAATAAAATTGACATATTGATTCCTTTGAATTTACAAATGCCTGTTTCATAAACTCCATCTCCAAAGCCTAGGCATCTTTAGAGCACTGTCATTTTTTTCTCCAAATGGATCAATTATGTGCCCACGTAATCCTGTTACCTGTGAAATCCATGCATACTTCTCCCATTTGCTGCAGTTCCCAGGCGGACAAACTTGCATTATGTACGCATAAACAAACAGAGCATTTTCCTGATATTAGGGATTGTTTTCAAAGTGAAAAGCAATCTCCTGGGTCCTTTACTCAAAAAAAACCCCATACATAGTGTGGTGTTCCTCCAAGTAACCTCGCTGCACTATATGTATAATTATTACACAACACAGCAAATCATTAAAAAAACATTGAGTCCCTCTATCTCAAATGCTTCAACTGCAAAAAGGCACCAAGACTTAGCAGCCAGCCCTCATTTTCCTGGTGAATCAAACTTTCCCATTTCTTTCTCAGCTTCTTTATTTGATAATTATTGCCATATCTGTAAGGAAATCATGTTCATCAGAAGTATTTCTGCATGACTTAAATATTAGAAAAACACCCACAGCAAAATTTGCTGTGGAAGTTTGGGGCTTTTTTATTTTATTTCTAGGATAATTCATCTTTTCATCGTGCTGAGTACCTTTCCATCATTTACACACACACACACAGAGAGTCAAGCAGGCATTAACCTGCAAACCTACCACTTATGCATATAAATGCATCACACATATGACTATTCCCATATCCCATGGCATATTATTTGTATGAATATATACCATACACAGAAACACATTTATACACAGACACCCCATGCACAATCCTCAAATATAAGCAGAGAAAAAGAGAATAAATGTGTTTTTCTCTGTATATGAATTGTTTATAAAGTACCGTGTACATACATAGATATGAATTCTCGTTTCACTCTTTCAGACTGTGCTGTATCTGATTTTCTACACTTCACTGGGCAACCAGCAGTTCAGTTACACTACGCTTGCCCTGTACAATTTGTCTCTAAAAGGTTCCCAAAATTATGAAACATCCTGTCTGCTGCATGACCTGCTCACCGCAGTGCCTCAGCCCGAGGTGCATCCACAAATGTAGAGAGGATGGCATAGAAAAAATTTAGTGTATATATATATATATATATATATATATATATATATATATATATATATATATATTTGATGGTTGGAGCCCATACAAGTGGCCCAATACACCCCTGCCATTGTGCAGGAGTGGGTTTTAAAGATAAATGGCTGCATGTTAACCAGATTTGACATGCTGCACAAAAGCAGCCACCTTTGGTCCCATGACACAGCCAAACAGAAAAAACAACAAGCAGTCCTGGCAAAAGATGTCCAACATGAATAAAAGCCCAACAATTTGTCACATAGTCGCTACAAAATGTTCCAGGCTTTGGGGCTTGCCATGGGACAGCAGCGATAAGACGAGCATAGAAAAACGAAGTCTGGGGGTGTTGGGGTGGTGGAAGAGTTAAAACTCGAGGAAAGCTCCAGTAGTTCCAAAGGGGAACACAAAACAAAGAGGATATTTTCATTTGGCTCTTTCCGAAGACACACACACACACACAAAAAAAAAACCAAAGAAAAAAAATGAAGAAGCTGTAATTAATTAAATCAAGAAGCTCAGTTGTTTTGAGAAGTGATTGAAATCTGACATGCAAAGTAGAAATATTTATGTTTAGTTTCTATTTTAAGAATCCGCAAAGCTACTTTTCCTTCACTGCACTTCCCCACCACTACAATGGCCATGGCTCAGTTTATCCAGTAGTAAGCGCTGCCTGTTCGGGGCCAAATCCTGCTCATGTTTCTCATGGCATTTGGTCTTTCCTCATGGGAACAGGCCCAGAAAACTTCAAGGATGTGGCTGGGGTTGAGGTCTGGCGTATGGCAGGAGAGCAGTACCTGAGCTCCTCCTTTCCTTTGAGTTCACGTAAGACAGAAGAGAAAAAGCCCAGACTTGGGCTTGGTTTGATGAGCCTGAATTTCCAAACCAGATTGATCCTGCAGTTTTCCACTAAAACCAACCATGAGCATCAAACTCTACTTTTTTGTTCCATGTCCCCCTAGAGTCACCCAGGTATTCCCATCAACTGCAGTCGGGTCAGGATTTGCACCTATGCCAGTCCACTGGGATTTTGATGTATTTTTAGAGCCCCTATACCAAAATAAGGAGCTCAAATGCACCAGTGCAGCTGCTTGCTAAGCTCCACATAACGGAGCTCACATTGTAAAATACCTTTCAGTCAATAATCATCATTGCTTCAGTGATTACCCTTCACTTCTTTATATTCAGTGGCAGAAAACTGGGGAGGAGGGGGCAGTTAAAAGCAATATCATCCTCTAAATTAGAATAACCAGTCGTATAATAAACTGAGATTCTGGTTATTAGGAACATACATTTGTAATTTTCTCAGACAATTCCTTGGCATCCACTCGCCCTCTGACGAAACAACGGATGATACTTGCTCTTCCTCAGTCCCACAGAATGGCAGAGTGCTTTGGAGATATTAAGCTCTGCAAAAGCCCTGTCAGTGAGTTCAGCAGTATTTCCCTGTCTCATAGACAGGGAAAATGAGCATGGGGAGGTTAACTGACTTGCTGGAGAGCACTTGATGCTGCACTCACCTTCCCCAGCTTGGCCAGCGCGGGGCTGGGTCCGGGAGAACATCCCACCACATCCCACCCGCATCCTCTGCCTGGCTGGGCTGCAGCCTCCTCACAGCATCCCAGCAGTCCAGCATGGACCAGCACGGCATGGCCTTCCCCTTGTCCCTTCATGGGCCTAATCCCTTCACGGGGGTTTTTGTCTGAGTAAATTAAATAGCATCAAAATCACCTCTGAAATGCACAGGGCTTACTTATCAAAAAGAAAAAAAAGAAAAAAAACACAACCAAGTGTCAGCCAGAAGAAAAGTTCATTATTATATGTCAAGGAAAAATTAATAGAAAGGGCTTCAATAGTTAAATTACATGGGTAGATCAGGCTTTCTGCAGGAAGACCAGCTTGCTTTAATTAAAGCATGTTCTGTTCAAAAGCCACTGTGCTCGCGTTTTACAGCAACCTGATACCAACACCTGTAAGTCCCTGCTCAAAAACTCCAACTGCTTTCCCATATTCCAGCCCAGCGATCCAGGTTATCGAAAGTCTGAGTTATTTTTAAATGGATGGGGGGACAACTAAGCCAGGGCTCTCTGTGGAGTCGAGCAGGGGGACGAGGACTGTTCAAATCATGGAAATGTCAGTTCCAGCAATGTGTGCCTTGGATTATTTTTTTTTTTTGTGGACTGTCAAGAAGATTTTAAATCTTTAATATCTGTTTGTTGTCAGGTTTGCCTCCAGCTTTTTGTATCTGCAGGTCGTATTTTTTTGTTGTTGTTAGGAATTAGCATTTCTCATTTGCTAGCTGAAAGTTTAGGAGAAAGCACCAAAATGCCGATAAACAAAGTTCATCTCAGGGAAAATCTCTGTATGCATAACCTAGTTAACAATTCTTTCATGGTTGCAGGATGAAATTTGAAATGCATGTTGAAAAAGAGAGTTCCTACAGAAAGCATCGGTACTACCGAGGCTTTTCGAGTGCGCTGTACTAATTTTAAACGAGAAATCATTATGATTTCCGTGCCGTATTAGCATCTCTTTTATTTTCTGGTATCTCTGCTGCACTATTTCAACTCACTGCAGGTTGCTGTTACTTTTTTTTGATACCACATCGTTTAAACACACACCGGAGCTGAAGGCATTCGGGATTACTGGGGACTTCAATCAACATTTTTGGCCTTTGTAAAGGATCTTAGCCAAACATTTGGTGTAGTTAAACTCCAACTGATGCCACAACACACAGAATATCACTCCCCAAAAAGTGCAGAACTGATGCATTGTGCCATCTCTGGCAGCATTCGCTCAACGTTTGCTGCGACTGGGGAGGAAGAAAGATACGGAATGCACGGATTGATTTTCAAATTACCTCAATATTTTGAAAACATTTTCACCTGCATGCTGAGAATGCTAAGAATAGGCAGGAAGGCAATTGTGCATTTGCACAGCCTCCACTGCATTCATTTATAAATTACCTCATCACTGACTGAAATTAACACTGATTCTTACAGGCAATTTCTCAATTTCCAATGCTAATTACATTTTTTTTACTTTTAAATTCTGTACCACCTGTTTTGGGCAAGACATCTTAGGCAGCGCGACCGCATTTAATCACAATTTTAATTAACCGCCCTGTAGATGTGAAAAAGAAGCAATTATAATATAGATGAATGATGATTTTTCTGCATTAAATTGTTTTGTTTCCCTGGTATGTTGATTGTAACACAGCACACAAATACAGTAACTGTACAATTTTTTTCTATTGTAATTTAGTAATTGTTTTTGGAAAACCAGTTTGGGAATGAGTGACTTCATCTGTTTACAAATTGATTGATACTGTTAACTCACTGATTGCTGCAGCATACATTTTGTATTGCACAGCCTAGCATAAAATATAATTAGGCATGCACAGACTTTGCAGCACCATTTTGGAATCTGAAAATCAACTGTAACCGAAGTGTGTTTTCCTTGAGCATCCTCGTATCAGCCGCGGCTGATGATACGATAATCAACAAACAATGGGCTTTTCCCATCCTGCCGCTGGTAGAAACCCTTGGATTTAATCTGATAGCCTCACACTGTAAGGGTTAGAGTTGGCTTTTTTTTTCAGAATGTGCTTTGCCAGGCCTGGGAGCCGAGGGCTGGCAAGTCTGCAGCTTGCCCAACTCCCTCAGATCGCTATCGGGAAGGAGCGGGCGAGTGATGGAAAGAAACAATGATGGCAAAAAGAGCCGCGGCTCACAGAGCGCGGGGATCGTTCCTGACACGCGTGTGCTGTGGCACCGGCTATCTCCAGCTACACGTTACAGGGGGAAAAGAGCTCAATCTGACTCATGGCTGGCAGACACAGATCAGCCAAGTTTTATATATATATATATGTATATATCCCCACGGAGAAGCCCGAGACCGTTCCCATTGGAGGCAAAGCCTACTGGCTTTCCCAGGGAGCCAGGTCGCACCGGAGTGGAAAGGGAGCAGATGTGCAGCACTAGCAGCACCTGGGCTTTGGGACACAGTGCCACCACCACTGTGCTCTACAGCAACCCAGGAGCGTCCTGCTGAGCATCTCCCACCTTAGGGATGTACATTCCCCAGCAGAGGTGGACTGAGGGGCAGGGACACAAGGAAGGTGCACCTTGACATTTACAGAAGAGAGGTGGCAGCTCTCACCCTCCCCATCTCCTGTGCAATCCACAGAGCAAGAAACCTCCACCAAGAAGGACTTGCCAAGAAGTGAGACACCACAACTGCCTCTGTGAGACCACATCCCAACCAGACCAGCCATGTCACCCACAGTGCCCTGAGACCAAGAAGGACGGGGATGAGACAGACCTGGAACTGTCTCCATGGAAGCACAGGAGTCTCTGTGATTTGGAGGCAACTTGGGGGGCTCCTGGTCTCATCTGCTGGCCTGCTCGCTTTATAAATATTTGTTAAGAGGGCAGGACATAAAGTCTACTGTTCAGTAGGTGATTTTTGTAAGAATCCAGCTATCCATACATAAAAGGGTCTATTATCTCACTGTGGAAGAGATTTACATGCGTAACTCCCATTAACTCTTATGGGACTTAGGCACGTAAATCTCTTGTGCATCTAGAGAAGAATAGACCACATAAGGTCTTGTGATCTATACTGCTAGTAGGTTTAAGTCCCTTTCATTTATAAAGCTATACAAAAATTAACCATTAAAGCTTATTCTGTGCAAGCTGTCCCCCTACATATATCACCCAGCTCTGTGTTTGAAGTACTCGATGTAAACGCACACTGAGGAAAGGTACCGGAGCGAGAGAGCCCATTCATTTCAGTTAGTAAAACTGTCATCCCTGAAAGGAAGCAGACTGAGGGCAGGTAGAAAAATTGTACAGGTTTTGCTCAGCAGATTCAATTTCAGATTTAGGCTCTAGACTGCACTGTTTGGAGAAGGAATACTTTCATTTTGCTGAGCGCTACCTCCACCCCCTCCTTCCCTCTCTCCCATCCCTACTCACAGCCCCGTGCCCTGGACCAAAGGACCCTGAGTGGCTGGAGCGATAAAATCTTTGCACAGTCCAACTAAGATGCTGCATCTACTAAGGAAAAAGAAATAAATCTTTTATTCCATAAACTTGTTTAAGCTGAAATGTTCATTGGTAAGCCTGTAAAAGTGGGAACATCTGTGCTCCTGCTGGGATTTGATGTCTCATCACAAACCTTTCCATAAGCACTTTGTCTCTGGTAGGAGACAAAGAGGGAAATACCTGATCCTTGGCCTCAGTTGGGCAGCTCCTTCTATCCTCACGCACTGACCTACTGAGCATTCCTCCCAGCAGCGAGCTGCCTCCCAGGGCTACCTCCGCCATGGAAGCTGCCTAAATAATCTCTTAGCAAACACTTGCAGCAAACCTGAAGGGAGTTTAGAAAGGCGACGAAGAAGGGGAGAAAAAACCCCGAAACTTTCTCCAGATAAAGCCTGCGGCATCTCTGGGAGAAGAGAACCCAGCCTAAATATAGCTCCACATGCTCACATTTTCTCTTGATGAACTGCTGAGATACAAAGTTGTGGCCACCTAATGAACATAGAGATATATATTCTAATCTTAATCCAGTTTCCTGCTCCCTTCCATTAGCCCAGCTGTCTTTCTCCCTGTCAATAGTCCCCTGACTACGCTTACAGGTATTTGCAAGACACTGCTTTTATCCCAGCAACACCGCTGAGATGATATGTCACTGGAAAAGTCCATCCCGCGCCCTGCCTGCGCACGGGGTAACCTCTCCTTAGGAGCTTATAAGAAAATCCACTGTTGAAATAAATAACAACTCTCAACAAATGATCAAAGAAGAAATAAATCTTTTACCCTTCTAAGACTTTTTAAAACTGAAATCCCATTTTTTAACTGGATAACAGTTAAGAGGCTACCGGCCACCTATTTTTCTGGGAGCTACGTTTTAAGCGTTTGCCACATGGATGTTGGGCAGACAAACGAATCTGTGGTCCTCGGGAGCAAAAGCTTTTAAAATAAAGTTTGTGTGTAGTATATGAAAACATATTGTTTGGAATTTAAGTTCTAATATCTAGGAATAAACAGAGCATTAAATCAAGCAAAACTGTGACAAGGCCAATATGCACATGGATGATGCCAGCGAGGCATCTCCAGCCCTTTGTTCACAGCTTAACAAAACTGTGCCGTCACACCACTTTAGCTCAACAGTGCCTGTCGAATGGGCATCAGCAGATCAGCCAATGCCTGTCACACACACAGCTGAAAAACTGTTTGAAAGCAAGGCTTACTTTAGCACAAGTCTGGTAGGAAGAGTGAGAGGGATTTTTAATCATCTGGTAAAGACTACAGATATATATTTAGGGAGAAAATATATATTTATTGTCAGCTTTCTTCCTCAGGAAAGTAACACAGTTTTGCTCTTTTTCGCCTCTAAGGAGGGAGTGGGTCTTGGTGGCATTGCCCGTTCCTTGGTGTGCTGCTCCCTTCCACACTACATCAGATTTGGAATTATTTGCAAATAAGTAAAATTCTTTCAGGGTGGGAGGGGTGTCACAGGAAACGATCCCAATTTGTCCAAAAATCTATTAAAATTAAATTTTCACATTGTCCTGCTTGGAGACCCCCTCCTCCTCGTGACAGAGGATAAATGAAATAGCATATTCAGGGAAATGTTTGTTTTGATTCTAATGCAATTATCTTTGCAGATGAACGTCTCTCTGGGTTGTTTTTGGTGTGTTTTTTTTTTTAGCTGATCAAAATATGTTTTCATTGGTATTAACAACCTTCTCCGTCACTTCTCTTAACAGTCCTAGTGCAACATCGCTCCGCAAAGAACCGCAGCAAAACAAGCTTGTTAGCGCCAGCAACTTCAGCTCGGCACTTCTCTCTTTTTCCCAACACTTTTTTCCCCCCAATTTATGGGGGTTTTGACACACACCCCCTCCCCAGCCCCGCGGCACCGGAGCGGGCTCCCAGCGCTCGGCCCCTCGGTGGCGGCTCAGGGTGGGACCGGGGGGGCCCGGGGGTGACCGGGGGGGACCCGGGGGAGCGGGGGGCGGCAGCCCCGGGTGCTGAGCCCTCTCCCCCTGCCTGCCCGCCGCTGCTGTCAGCTCGCTGCCTGCACTTTAGCTGTCTCTTTCCCAGTCCCTACCCTGTCAGTTTCTGGGCTGCCAATTTCAACTTGAAGCTTGACTGGGCTGATTTGATGCAAATACCTCCAGGGAAAACCCTGAAACTGATGAACAGTTATGTCAAGTCGATTTTGCACCATCGGGAAAAGGTAACCTCTGCGAGAAAAAAAAACAACAAGGTTAAAGAGACAAGGGCTTTTCACGTGTAATACCACTGCTGCACATCTCGTTCACTGTTTACCATCCCTCAGAAATTGTAACTGTCAGAATTAGTCCTAATTGCAGATGCGAAAGCTGCCATTATAATAAAAACAGAGGCAGTGCAGGCATTAAATGTAGCAGCCTAATTTGTGAGACTACTGAAAAGGTAGAGTAAATGAATATTTCATTACTTTAATTACCAGGGACTACTCTTTTCTTGCTGTCTTATGATAAGTGTTGCTGTAACTAGCAACAGCAAACATCCACTAAAACATAAAGTGCAATAATAGTACTGCTGTCAGGATCGCTGCTTTAAAATACGAGCGGGAGGGGGGGAAGGGGGAAATATAATGGTTTATCTATTTCTTAGAGATCCGCAGGAGCAGGAGATAGAAACTCGTTTAACGTCAAAAAACAAAGAGGCGAGTAAACAGGTTTTAGTCAAAGAAAATAATGACCCGGAGGAGGGGAGGGGTGGGTTGGGGGGGGAGGGAGTTGAGGACACACTTGAAGCCCCAGAGCCGGGAGGAGCGCAGGCAGCGCCGAGCCGCCTCCCCTGCGCTCCCTCCCTCCTGGGAACGAAGTTTGGGGCTGCGCCGCCGCGGGAGCCCGGCCGGGCCCGAGGGGGGAGAGGGGGGCCCGGCATCCCGGGAGCGGCATCCCGGGAGGGGTTCGCACCTCGGCCCGGAGCGCTTCTCTCGGCAGCGCCGGGACCGCGGGGGTGTGTGCCCCGTCCCCCGCCCCACGGAGGCGGTTCACACCTCTGCCCCGCGGCCGGAGCGGGGGGGCCGAGGCGGCTCCGCACGCCCCCGCCCCAGCGCAGCGCCGCGGCGGGCGCGCCTCCAGCCCGCTCCGCTCGGCACCGCTGCGGCGGGCGGAGGCGAGGATGCTCCCCGGGGGCGGCGGCTCTCGGTGTGTGCCCCGCCGAGTCCCCCACCCGCGGGCCGGGCACGGGGGTCTCCGGAGGAGGGGGGTCCCGGGGGATGTGACCAGCGGCATCCCGGCTTGGGGCGGGGGGGGAACTCTGAGTCCGCGCCCGCCGGGGATGCCCTGCCCCGGGGGAGCCTCCGCGCTCCGCCCCGGGCCCCGCTGCCCGCACAGCGCCCGCACGTCGGGGCCGCTGCCCGGCCGCGGCTGCAGCAGCCGCTCCCGACAGACGCGGGGAAATTTGTCAACAATTCGCAACCACGCTGGTAATTACATTCCTGGAATCCGCAGCGATAGATGTAAAGATAAGGGAGCTGCCTCGACTTTCCGCTGGGAATGATCTGTTTGCAGCGACCTATTCCTCTTCCTAGTCCTTCGTAACCACATTCCCCCGTTACGCCTCCTGCGCCTTCTGCCACTGGGCTCTCCAGAAACATACGTGACGAGTCGCTGCGCCTCACTCCTGTCCGAGGAGGCATCAGCTCCCTTCTCGCCTTTGTGTCCCCATCCCTCCGACCCAACTTTCCTGTCAGACCCGAAAAATATGCAAGGCTCGCACTGCCGCTGAGAAGCGGGACAAAGTTTAACTTCTCTGTTGGCAGTCGGAGAATAACTCCCAGGCAGGAATCAAGCAAAAGATCTGATTTGCTGAATTCTGCTCTTTGATTTGTATTTGTATGTTATTGCTACTGCTAAGGTTGTTGCCAACCTCAATTAGATCACAAATGAGATCAGTTTAATTCAACTCCCAAACTGTGACCTGACCATGGTCTGAAAGTATTCAAAAACGCATTTTAAGCCTTCCTTTGATTTCAAAAGGAATACTGCATGCTTGGTCATTCATACAAATAACATAAAACGTAATTATGGGATGATTTGGCAGATGACATTCCTGCCAAACGACGCTCCATGCCAGAGTCTGTAATGCTATGGCTGCTGTCCTGCTGCTCGAGAGCACAGCACCCTTGTGTAAGGTGGGAGTAATGGGGTGTGTGCGATGTGGAGGTGTTTAAATGCACTTGGGGAGGCAAATGCAACAGCAGCAGCCACGCCACCATGAAACCCCCCAGTCAGAAACTGCTGTATCACTTGGAAGGGAAGCGGATCCGCACTATCAAATCTCCAGGAGGCTGTGACAAAGGGAGCTTGCAGCTTGACACACGGGTAACAACATAGCAAACACCTTTAATTCTGTCATGTCTCATACCCTTTGCTTTCTCACACATTTGTGGCTGCTCTAGCATTGGCACCTACACTTAAAAAAGAAAAAAAAAAGAAAAAAAGAAAAGAACCCTCGACAATAAAAATCCTCAAATGAAGCAATCTTATTCCAGCTAAAAAAAAAAAGAAACACCTGGAAAGTTATTCTTCTGCCCAGTAAAGAAAAGTAACTTATTAGCTCCTGCTTCTAACAGCTCAGAAAAGAGCAGAAAGCAGCAAAAAAAAAGTTCACTTTTGGGAATGAGAAGCTCCCAGAAAGCTGTTGGCTTTCCTTGGAGCCTGGGAGCTCACTCGTACAGGTTTGCCGGCGTAACTTCTCAGCTATTCTGCTGCTCGAATGCGAATCCTAAATTGACCTTCCTGCCTCAGCAGTGCTTGGGAACGTTCCTAGAGAGGGCTTGGGTGATGTTACATCGGAGGGGGTCGGTACAGAGCGTGCCCGTGTGCTGGCACACACGCAGGTAAAGCCTGGAGCAGCCCTCTCCTGCCCATGCCTCCAGCTCTCCCCAGCCGGTGTCTCTGAGGGATTGATCCCGAACGCTTCAGCTGCCACCGAGTCCAAGACGTGTCAGGCTGAGTGGCTGCTGTGGCTCCAGCAGTGCCACCTCCTCTCTTGTCCCCCCCCAAACACCGCGGTGTCCCCACTCCGGGCCACCTGCAGGGCCCGGGCCGGGCAGGGCCCCGGAGAGCAGAAGGAGTTAAGGCTCTTTCCAGCATTACTGGGTAGGTTAATATCACAGCTGCTTGGTAAAGCATTATCCAGCACCTCACTTAACAAAAGCCTGCTTTTGCAAACAGACTCCTACTTTTCCCCAAGTGTCCAAAGGTGTTTACTGAAGTAAATCTGCCTAAATCCTCCATTGCTTGGGTCATGGGGGTGGTTAGGAGGGTGGAAGGTGTAGAGATAATCTCTTTTTGTAAATTCTGTAAATCTTCTGGGAAAAAATCAGGAATCTGTGTCACATGCCTCTGTTCAACTGGTAACATCTCGGTTAGTGTGCTCCTTATGAGTGAAATCTGCCATAGCAGCTACAGGAAAATAAGACATCCCTCCCGTTTCTCATTGTTCAAACTGTTCTTCCCTCTCAAAGTTCCTTTAGCACGTTTAATCTATTTGCTGATGGAGAGGAAAAAAAAAAAAAAAACCTGTTAGGATCTTAAAAGTGGTTTCTGGGAAAAAAAAATAAAAATGACAGTTTGGTCGGCAGGAGATAGTGTAGTTGAAAACTTGTCACTTGAGATTTCTGCACTACCCCGGTTATTCCAACACCAGCAACTGCATATTACTTTTTACATGTTGCAAATAGAGGCAAACAACACAGGAAATTTTGACAGCTCTGCCTGAAAGGGCTTAAATACTTCTCAGTAAGCAGGATCCAGTTATAAATAAACCTCCTCTTGGTGAGAAAAAAGTGGCTACGACCAAAGACCTCAATATTTTTCTAGAAAACTGTCTGATTGAAAGCACAGAAGAGCTTCTGAGAAACAAACAAACAGGCAGATATGGGGGGGACACACACACAGGGATGGGGGGGACAGCCAGAAAATGCACATGAACGTGACTACAGAACCCCACGAGGGAGCCCGGCTACAGAAACTTCCACAAATCTCGCCTTCCTCCTCCTCCTCCTCCTCCGTCCGCATTTTCTGGTGCCGCCGAGGATTCGCTGAGTCGCTGCTTTTCCCCGCCGGGTCGGGGCAGCCCGGGCCGGCCGCCAGCCCGGGGACACCCCCGCCACCGCCACCGCCACCGCCACCGCCGCGGCCCCCGGCCCGGCCGGCCGCAACAGCACCCAGCCACACACCTCACCAAAACACAGGGCGAAAAAAAATTCAAAAATTTAAATTTCAGCTGGGGAAAGGGCGATTTTGCCCCTCCAAGTCTGCCTCACCCCCTGCCACCCCCGTCCCCAAGGTCATGGTGAGTAAACAATAATAGTAATTAAAACAAAATAATAGGCAGCAGTCAAGAGCTGAGAGTACACACACCTGACCCTAACTATAACAGACTTCTCAGAGTAGAATTTGATCCCTCTCTGACACTTTCTACCTCAAGTGTTAGAGCGAGTGGCCATGAATAGTACAGGCATGCCATCTTGTAACACTATCTGCCTGTCAGAAGAGCCAAGGCTGGGTAGAGCAGGATCTATATAAGGCTTGTAACTAGGGGAAGCCCAACAAACAGCTACAAACACCTAAGTTATTTTACTCAGCCTCCACCCTTCTGCTTTTTCCCCCCTTCTTCTCACTCTCTTTTTTTTTTTTTTTTTTTTTTTTCCTTTTCATCTTGGCTTTCTGTTGCAGAATGCAAATGTAGCCTGCCGGCGGTGAATGGGCTGAATTGTGATTAAGAAGAAGAAGAGCTCCTTTCTTTGTTCTCCCCTCAGGGGATGTTTACTGGGAGAGACACAGCGGATCAGATATGAAAGGCATTCAGGTCAGCATTGATGTGAGCGAAAGTGAAATCATACCTAAGGCATTCAAAAGACCGCCGTGTCAGGGGTTCAGCTAACGGTGCATCTACTGTGTCTTCCCTGTTAGGCACAAAAAAAAAGGGAAAAAAAAAAGGAAAAAAAAATTCTCTCCACAAACAGGCATTTTTTAAAAAATAAAATTACCACAAAAATTATATAGAGAAGGAAAATGAAAAAGTTTTCCCTTGCTTTACCTCCAGAGCAGAAACTACAGGACTTAGTGCTCTTTGCCCTTATGATCACGGATGGGGCAGGTCGACTTGCATTAATTGTAGCTGCTGGGATCAGCATCCTTTTTAGGAGGAAATGAATCTAACCTGAAGTGTGAGCGGTTTTTCTTCAGCACACCTCTCCATCCCACTTCCCTCTGCACAGCACACGCACGCATAGGTGCGGGCGCATGTACACATGCACCTCTCCATGAGTCCCAGCGAGCTGCGTGCCTCATTTATTCTGCTCCTAACCACGAGCAAGTGTTCCCTGCCTCCCTCAGAAGCCACTCCGGGTGATAAAGGGCAGGGTGGCATATCAAAACAGCACAGCACACCTTCCAAAATGATCTTTCATTGACTTGGAAACTCCTCGAAACACTTTGCTGCAAGCTCGCAGCGCAAGAGGATGGGGATCGGAGGCGTAAGGAGTTGGGGCACAGCTCTGTAAGTTAAACTGCTGCAAGGAAAAGTCTAGGCATTGTCGTTTTATTCACCAAAAAAAACCCCACTTGATGAAGAAATATTTAGATCTTACTATTTTTTAAAGTCTATACTTCTCCCAGCCTAGTTATTCTCTCAATAGACTTTCCCAGTGGTTAGCTGACGCTGTTGGCATAAACAGAGATATGTAAATATGGAGGGGAAATATAGCAAATTACAGTTAAGCATACAAAGAGTTAGGAGGTGGCTGCATTTACAGGGGCTGGAATGAAAATGAAAACGACAGATCATTTTTAAAAAGCCCCAAAATATTAAGGAACAGGACTGGATGTCGTGTGGACTAACCAGCTCCACTATTCTGAATTTGTTTCCACCTTCAGAACCTTAGTTAAAATATGTTGTTTGCCTAATGCTCACATCTGCTTTAATGGTGACGTTTAATTCTGAAATATTTTCAACTAGTGTTTCTGCATCACAGATTTCTCTCCTTTTTCTCTGTACTCTAAAAAGACAACTAAAGAGCAATCAAAAAGGTGTCTGACTTGGCCATTCAGACAATTGCACCCTTGTGGGAATGCTGGAATGAATGGTACAGTGGACACCCCAGCACTATTGACGTTATAAACATGTAAATGAAACACATTAGGGCAGACAATCAATTGTCTGTGAGCACTGCAAACCTGCACTCCCTTTCTATGTGACAGGCACAAAATAGTGTCTACCTTGGGAAGCCATGGTCTTGCAGAAAAAAAGGACAAAGAGTTCTCTTTCACAGAGGAGAAAATGCACCTTAAAAGCACTGGGATAATGCAGATGCCAAAAACTGTTGTGAAGCGAAGAATTTCCTATTTCTTGGAATGAATGTGGGGCTGCTGTAAAAGAATCAACACCCTTCTTTCCACTCTAAAGGGAGACACACATTTTTCTTGGGGAATATCACCAGCCTGTCCTGAGACCTTGCATCTCAGTCCCCCATATATTTCCCCTACCTTGGGCAGTTGGCTATGTATAATTATCGATAATTAACTTGTAATGGTTTCCTTATCACTTTTTCTTCCCTTTTCAAATACGCCTTTTCCGAGCCATCAATGCATTTTCTTGCAGCAATTAGAAATTCCCCCAAAACTTTCCTTGCGAAGCATGTGCAATAAGCAAAACCAGTAATTACCGAATGGTCACAAATGGCAAACAGTAAATCAGGCACTAATCTCCAAATTCTCTGGGTTTCTCGAAACTCGGAAGAAAATAAATAGATCCGACCTGACACAGACAACAACCTCCCCTGCTCCATGCCACAGCTCAGCCTGGACGTGAATCTGCACCGAGAAAATGTGGCTGGATAATCATTACGCCCTGGCCACTCGCATTTATGGCATTAATTTTTAATACCTATCTCCAGGTGCTTTTCTGGAGGTGGTAGCAGTACATTTGTCTCGCTACCCAGCCAGCCAAGTCCCGGAGTAATCTCCTCGCAACGGATTCCCGGCCCTGGGGAGCTGCCCGGCCCCAGGAGCGCTCCGGGTGCCCGCTCTGCCCGCTGCCACCTGGGCTGCACAGGGAACAGCTGCCTCCTCACACCCCAGTCTCAGTCTAGCTGCCTCCAAACTTCTCCAGGCAGGGAAGACAAGACTCACTTCCCACTCACTAAAGGCAGCAGGCAGGCTTGCCTATTTTTTCCTTCTTTTTTTTTTTTTTTTTTTCCCTCTTTTTCAAGTGAGGAGTGAAGGAGGTTTTTCCCCCTTCCCCAGCATCCCTGGCAGGAGGGTGGGTGGGTATCTTTTAGGGAAAGGTTCTGAGCAAGCCTAATCGTCTCTGCTTGTTTGGTCTGTGGTCTTGGATCAGACGCCCTGAAAGCATTGAACTTTCTCCCTTTTCTTTACAACTGGAAGCGAGGTGGCAAAGGAATCAAAGAGAGCTGTTTACTGAAACTTTGGGGTAAATTAGATACAACTTTCCCCCCTCCTCCCCCCTTCGCGGGGATTTTAATTTCACTTTGGATTTTCGAGGAGGGGAGCGGAAAGGAGTGGGGCGGGTGGGGGAGAAACCTCAGCCAACAAACGCCAAACCACAACAGCACGGAGGGAAGGCGGCTCATCAGGCATGGCAGGGCAGGGCTGCCGGCCGGACAGACAGCGCTGCTGCCGGGCCCGCTCCGCTCCGCTCCGCGCCGCTCCGCACCGCCGCTGCGGCCGCCGGCGCAGCCCCCGCCTCCGCGGGGCGCCCGTGCGGAAAGGGGGCTCACTGCCCTCTCCTCCTCCTCCTCTTCTTCCTCCTCCTCCTCCTCCTCCTCCTCTTCTGCCGCCACTTCTCTCCCGAGTGAAAGTGCCGCGAAGTGAGTCAGGCGCTGGGAATCATCTGACTGAACTTCCCGGAGCTCCGCCGCATTCCTGGGCTGCCGCTCCCGCACCTCCCGCCCCCCCCGCCCCGCTTTCGGGGTCCTCTCCTTCCCATCCTCCCCCCGTCCCCGGGGGGCTCACCCCTCATTGATTTCCACATCGCCTCTCTCAACCCACCCCCCCCGCACACCTCTCCTCCACTCCAGCAGCTCTCATCAACCCCGTTATCTTGGAAAATCCCGAGCCTGCTTCCTTTCTACCCTATTTAGCTCCGCTGTAATTTTATCCAGCCCCGGTATCTCATCCCGAGCCTTGCCCATCCCCGCACACACGCAGACACGCACACAGGCGTGGAGCCCACCGAGGCATTAGTTGGATGATTCTGTTTTGTCCCCGTCTGTAATGTGTCTGGGATTCACTAACACTCCTCTCCCTTCCTTCATGACCATCTATTTTTATTTTCTTTTTCGTGGCTTTTAAAATTCATTTTGGTTCTGCTGCGTTTCTAAGGAATTTCTGTCCGAGTTCGATAAGCATCACCGTTCCTGGTGTTATCAGCAAAGACACAAGCTCAGAAGTAACATCTTTTCCACGATTCCAGGAAAGAAGAAAAATCCACTCAGTCCAGATAAATCCTAGGCAATTCCCAACGGGAAAGGCATTGGATACGTGCTTGTCGAGAAAGAGAAAATGAAAAAAAAAAAAAACCAAACCAACAAACCAAACCCACCCTCGCTCTACCTGCTCCTCAGAACCAGGGCATTTCTCACTCAGAAATGAATGGGAGAAACAAATTAGGGAGCACAAAGAGGAAAGAGGGGACAGACAGAAAGTAGGGAATTGTTTCCTTCCCCCCCACACGCACCCCGTGTCTTGGCCAGAGCAAGACACTGAAGGGAGAACTCAGCCCTTCGCATAAACAGCGCACACACACTTGAAGTTTGCAGGATCTTTAAGTGGTTACCTTAAAAATCGCAATTAAACTTTCGTCTCCCAAGTGTGGTGGCTTTTCCAAGTTAGTGCAGCTCCCTGAAAACACCTTTTTGCATGGGAACAACCAGAATCTGCCACCCCGCTCCATACGTGCTCCCAAAGACTTGGCTGCACTACCAGGATACGGTCCTGGTGTCCTGGGCAAACAGAGGCATCCAGGATTTTTTTTTTTTTTTTTTTTAGGGGGGGGGGGAGTAAGGGGGGTGGTGGTGGTGTTTTTTTTAGTACTCAAATCATGTTGAGAAAATATTAAACACGTAGATGCATCCCTCATCAGAGAGCATGTGATGGGTTTAACACGCTAAACTAATAGTCTTGCCTGGAAAAGCAAGGAGGCTGAGGGAGAAGAATAAAACCCCCTCAAACACTCAGAATATTCTTTACTGCAAAAGAGCACTTCTGGATGCGTTGCTTTAAATCTCATTCTCTTTTTCTCTCAAAAATGACTGTTTAACATAAGAAAAAAGGCTACTTGACACAAAGCTTTTGTTATCCAGTTGATCAGCAACGTGCTTTAGATACTTGTAAGGGGAAAAAAGCCCCACAACAGACATTGATTTTAGAAAATCAATAACCAACATTTAATAAAAAGAACAGAGGAAACACAAGAGAGGAGAGGGAAACATTACGTGTAATTTTAATGTCTACTAAATTACCCAGAGATGAGGGGAAGGGGAGGTCTCCTCTGTGAGGACCACCTTAAATAATGACAGACACAAGAGTAAAGGGTGGTGGTGGAGGGGGAGAGACTTTAAAAAAAGATAACAAGAAACGGATCCTTGGGAAGCTGCTCGGAATATATTATTTTAGTTGGCTTTTTTTTTTTTTGGTTTTTTTTTTTTTTTGTAATACTAAGCCAAGCAAATAGATCAAAGACAACACAAAGGGAAAAGCCAGTGTAACATAACGAACAGTTTCTGACTAAAATTCCTCTATCACTCCCCCATATGGCTCGACGCCTCCACCACAACAAGAAAAAGACACACACACGCACACACACACACACACACTCACACTCACAACCTAGAGAGAGGGAAGGGGAGGGGGGGCAGGATCATTTGTTTCTAATCAACATTCTCTTGTCTTTGTGTTTTTTGTTGTTGTTGTTGTTGTTGTGTGCGTCCCCCTCCTCCTTCAGCCCCCCTCCACCTCCACCTCTCCACTTAAATGAAGTAGCTGAGCTATAAGCGCACGGGTTCAGGTTCACACAAATATCTTCCTTCCTCCGGCTCCTCGAGAGGAAAGTTGTTGGAAGTGGGGCCGGGATGGCCATGGAGGGGCTGCGGGCGGGGAGGGGGAAGCTGGCGGCGGGGAAGCGGCTATCAGCCGGGAGAGAAAGGAAGAAACTAAGGGAGGGACGGGGAGAGACGGAGAAAGAGAGACCCACCACACCAGTGAAAGCTGCCAAATGTGAAATCAGCCCAGAACACCGCGTCCCACTGCGCCCCGGCCCTGCGCGGCCGGCGGGGACCGGGGGAGAGGGCAGCGACGGACAATCGGGCACCGAGCTCATTAGTATTATTAATTATCAGGGAGGAGGAAGTTTCATTTTCGAGTCCCTAACAATAAGGAAAAAGGAAAAAAAAAAAAAAAAAAAGAAGAAAGAAAGAAAGAGAGAGAGAGTCGCTAACTCGGTGCCAGCCCGCCTCGGGGTTCTCACGCTGCCGGGTTTTTTTCCCAGGGCCGCCCGCCCCGCTCGTTCCGCGCCGCTCCGCGCCTCCCACCGCCCCGCTCCGCTCCGCTCCGCGCCCCGGCCCGGCCCGCACTGACAGCGCCCGAGCGAGCCGGGCAGCAGCGCCGGGCGAGCCGGGCCGCCCCCGCCGCTCCTCCGGCGCTCCGCGGCAGCGGCCCCGCCGCTCGGGGCCACGGGGGCAGCGCCCGCTCCGCTCCGCGCCCGCGCAACAAACTTTGGGGCGCGGCGGCGGCGGGCGGGCGGCGGCGCTCCCCCCGCGTCCCTCCGCACCGCCGGCGCTCCGCGGCCGCGCAGCCCCGGCCGCTCCGCGGGACGCCGCGCAGGGAGGCGGGGGGCGGCCAGCCCCGGCTGCCGGGCGCCGTGCCCCCCTCCCCGTCCCGCTCCCCGTCCTGCCGCCGCCTTTCCCCCCACGGCCGCGGCGGAACCGGCCGGAAAAGTTTTCCCGGGGGGCCGTCTTACCGTTTTTCCTCCGGGGGTTGGCTTGTTTTCGCCTCTTACACCTGGGGCCATCCGCCATGATCTGCTGCTTCATTGATAAGAGTGGATCAGATGGCAGTTCGCATGGGCTCGACTCCCTGATTCAGCAGCAGCGGCAGCGGCAGCGGCAGCAGCAGCACGCAGGCTCTATGTAACGACCAAACACAGCGACAATGTGGGCATCGGGATGTCCCATTTAAACGCAGGGCGCCAACGGGGACCCCAGTTTGCACCCGAAAAAGAACCCATCCACGCACACGGCGAGGCTGGCCGTGCCGGGGGAGGTGGGACGCGGTCGGAGCGGGCTCCCCCTCTCTCCCCAGCCGGGCAGATTTCTTCTTTATTTATTTATATATTTATTTATTTATTTATTTATTTCTGCTCCCTCTCTCTCTCTCTCTCTCTCTCTCTGTGTGTGTCTCTGTGCGTGTGTGTGTGAGCGCGTGTGCGTGTGTCTCCCTCCCTGCGTGTGTGTGTGTGTGTTGCACCAGCAAAGCAGATCAGAGAGAGAGAGAGAGACAAGAATTACATCTCAAATGAGTCATAACTCATGACCGTATGAGGGAATGCACAGCTTTTACAGTAGGCTGTTTGACTCAATGCTAGGCGGACCATTTCCTCCTAAAAGTACTTTAATTTGACACTAGAACTTCTTTTCACGCGAAATCCTACCCTTCTCCTGCCTTCATTTTTTTCCCCCCAAAGTGCTCTCCAGCAAAGTGATAAGAGGAGAGGGAAACATGGCTCTCCCCTGTCCTTTTGGGGTAAAGCTCAGCACGGATACCTCCCCCTCCCCCTAACAACGAGGAGTGTAATTATAAACCTCTGTCACCTTTTTAGTCAGTTTGACAATATTCAGGGTTTCCCCTGCCCCTTAGTTAAACAAAGCTTCAGAGTGTCATTTTTTTTTTCCTTCCCAGAAAAGAAACAGAAATCAAAACTACCGCTGTCAGAGTTTTCAACCCTTCAGTTGGGTTTTGTTTTTTTTTTTTTTTGTTTTTAAGGAAAAAAAAAAAATACAAGCAACTTGTAAACTTTTAGACCTACTATGTGTGCCTGTGTGCCCGGGCTGGGCAGGAGGCTCTATCTGTCAAAGGGAGAGAGGGGCAGGAGCGTTTGGTTTGCTGCAAGAACGCTCCTGAAACTCAGTCCATCTCGAAGAAGATGCTGTAGCTTTAAAGATGCTTTGACTTGAGGATTAGTTTAAACAGGGGGCTATAAAAGATGTAACAGATGCAAACTGTAAAACAAGGGCAATTAACCCTTGCTCTCCTGAGCAGGATGCCCCCTCGCCTTCTCATCTATTGTCTTCTCCTGCACTGGGAGTTTTACATAAAACCTAAAAAATTATCACCTGACTCAACAATTTCAATATATATAAATGTATTTAAAGCATAGTGAGATTTTTTTCCCCCTCTTTTCCTCTTTCCTCTCCCTTGTGTCTTTTTACTTTGCTGGAGCTTCACACCAGAACTGAGCAGTGAAGTGTGCTGCTGTTGGCTCTTTTTATTCTGCCTGAACTCTCTCCTCAGGCGTTTACTGTTATAAAACCTGCTTGGCTATAAATAAAAAATAATAAATCTCCAAGCAGGTAAGAGGATGGGGAGATTGAGAGAGTGTGCGTAGGGTCAGCGTGTTTACTCACACTCTCCTGCCTGGGATTCCGCCTGGACAGAGGGAATGGGTGGCTCTCTGGATGTGCATGAATGTGGCTGAGCAAAGAAGAGGCTGAGAAATGTGCTAGAAACTTTAGTATTTGCTAGTTATTCCCGAGGCTGGGGTGGGCAATGGTGGCATCACCGCGGCAGATCTGCCAGGAGAGGAGAACAGCGGGGAGGGAGGGAGGACAGGCACCGAGGCGAGCCCGGACCCTCAGCCTGCCTCGGCAATTGGCGTTTTAATGCAAAACGACCAATGGTGAATTGTTTTAAATGCATTTCACTCCCTTCCCTGCTCTCCAGTCTCCCGTAAAAAAGTTGTCAATAATTTGAAACCTGCAAATTTCGAGAACACTTTTCTTCCCAGAGTACCGGCAAGCTTTTAAAAATATGTATTAATTTTAATTTTTTTTTTCCCTTTGGTAAACGACTTTTAAGTTCCAGTCTGTACTTTCACTTCTTGCTTTAGGCTCCCAGAAGCTAAGGTGTTACTTCACCCAGCTTCACAAAATAAAATATAGAAATGAAACCAACTATGCAGACAAAACAGCAAAACTTTCTGTTTGGGGAAACACATCCTTTGCCGGGGAGCCCTGCCCGGGGCTGGGGCTCCAGCGGTGCCCGGCCGGGCTGGCTCTGCAAGCTCAGGGCATGCAAAGCATTAACAGGTACCTGCAAACTTTCAGAGCTCAGATGTAAAACCTGAAATAAAAAGAGCAGGAGGTGGGTGGGGGGATGTTTCGGGTTTTTTTTTTTTTTTGCAGGAGGACGAAGTCCTTTCCTAACACTAAAACTTTTGCTGCTGCGTTTTAAAAGGCACCTCCCGTACCTGGCTGACAGGTAAGGGGAGCAGGGGTGGTGGTGGCACAGCCGCGAGCACCCCGAGACTGCTCATCCCTTCCTGGAGCGGTGCTGGAGTGACTTCAGGTTTCGGTTCAAAAGATTGAAAAAAATTAAAAAAAAATAAATTCTCCCCAAGTATAAACAATCCAGAAAAATTAAAATACTCTCGAAATGAAATAACCCCGCTGATGCATGAGATGGTGTGAGAAAAAAAAAAACAGAAGAGAAGAGGAAAAAAAAAAAAGAGAAAATGGAATTAAATTCCGAACCTACCTGCGAAGTCTTGTTTGCAGTTTTGGCCAGAAATGGTGAGAAGAAAAAGCATGAAGAAGCCGCGAAGTGGAGGAGAAAAGGTGAAGGGAGATGCAGCTCCTGGAGAAATTGTAAAAAGCCTTGCAAAGAGTTGTCGGAAGGACCGTTATTCCTGCTGGGCAGGTTAGGACTGATCTCTTTCTGCCACTCCAGGAAACACAAACCTGGGGACGGACTGACGTGTTACGCCTCTTCTAATGACATTTTTTTCTTTTTCTTTTCTGTACGAGCGAGAGGAGAGACCCTGCAACACACGCCACCTATCTTTGTGGGGAGGGATAATTGGAGAGCACCAAACGTGAGCATCATGTGGAAACGTGATCGCCAAGTTTCTCTCTGGGAAAGGATCTGGGATAGATTATACCTTGAAGTCTCCGCGAACGCTTTAGCGGCAGAAATGCAATTCCACCTCCTCCCGCCCGCCCCCCGCCCCGCGCCCGCCCCCCGCCCCGCCGCTCCGCTCCGCGCCGCTCCGCGCCCCGCGGAAACTCAGCGCGCCCCGCCACCGCATCCCAACCCCCCCGGGGGCTGCGGCCCCCTGCCCCGCCGATGCAGCCCTGCCCTCCCCCCGCGCCCAGCCCGCATCCCCGCCACCCCCGGGCCGCATCCCCGCTCACCCCCCCGGCCCCGAGGCGCATCCCTGCCCGTGTGTCCCCCCGCCGCATCCCCTTCCCTCCCCCGGGCGGGATCCCCCGCCCCCTCCCCAGCAGGATCCCGCCGGATCCCCTGCCCCCAGGCTGGATCCCTGCCGGTTCTCCCATCCTGGGGCGGGATCCCCGTCGGTGCCCCCCCGGCGGGTCCCCCCGCCGCCCGCCGAGCCGGCCAGGGCCGCATCCTGCCCCGCAGCGTCCCGCGGCCAGCCGCGCTCCGGGCTCCCGCCTCTCGCAGGGGGAAAACTTACCCTAACATAAAGCCTAGAAACTAAACTCTGTTCGGGTACTGCAAATAAGCTCCTGGCTTGTTTTGGTGCGGTTTTATTTTTATCCTTCACGCGTTTCTTTTGGGGCTTTTTTTTTTTTTCTCCCCCCCCCCCCCCTTTCATTTCAGCACTCATCCAGGTTATTTGAATAGTCAGCTAAATCTGATGAAAAAAAAAAAATCAACCAAACGTGCTGAGATCTTACAGTCTATCTGTTTTGTTCACAGATATGGATCAGGGGTGAGATGGGCTCTTTTCCTGGCTCTGCTTTTTCTTGGAAGTAGCTGGATGAGCAGAGAGAGACAGCGTGGACGAGTAACGCGTGGGGCTGAACTTCAGGGAGGTTACAAGTTTTTCACTTTTTTCAAGTATTAAAATTATAATAAAATTGCATATAGAAAAAAAAAAAAAGAAGAGAAAGAAAAAAAAAAAAAGAAGAAGCCCAGACTCCACCTTTGCACTGAAGGGATTGGTTATGCAAATATGGAAGGGGTTTCCTGGCAAATACAGCTTTCTACTGTATGGTTAATTAAATCATCACTCAAAAGCCTTCCAATGTGACGCTTCTGTCGTAATCCAATCAGGTTACGTAGGTCCTAAACAAGAAAGATATTTTCCACATCTGGAAGTCAGCAATTTAGCAAGTACTGCACATTATTAACCAATTCAGAGCCCACTTCCCAAGGGGATAGTTTTTGTTTTTTTTTTTTTTTGAAGTTTAAGTGTTCTTAACCAACGCTCTGCCGGTTTGTTAATCAAAAAGCCGGTTCGCACCGCACGTAATCGAGAAGTAATATCGAAGTAAGTAAAGGCAGAGCGAGCCGGGGATGCTGAGCGAAGGCGTTCGGCTGCAGAGGGGGCAGACCCGGCTGAGGCTCCAGCCGCTCATGCCCAGCTCCCAGCACAGCCCACAGCCGTTCCTTCCTCCTGAAGGAGCTCGAAATAGTCTCACTGCAAAGAGAAACTTCGCGTCTTGCCCACTCGCACGGTCCTTTCCCAAGGTAAACGTGGGGCTGCCCAAAGGGCTGCGTGAAAGAGCTGCCAAACAATTTCCCTGCTCTGACAAGAGTTCAGCCTATTCCAGCACTTTATGTTATTTTTTTTTTCCTTTTCCCCCTCCCGAAGAAAACCGAAACAAGCGGCACACTGATCCCACGCTGCACTTTTACTTACATTAAGCTTAGATAAACTGCTCTTGAACTCCGCACTGAACGCGTGCCTAAAGCAAGAAGCGGAGGGCGAGCAATCGCGATGGGATCGCGCTCCAAAATGGTCCTGCTCAGGGAACACCTTCCTGGCGGCCGAGCATCGCAAAGCAAGGAAGGGACACCCCCTCGCCCCCCCGCAGGCTGTCTTTGCAGCTCATCAGAGCCACCGAGATCTTCCTGGGATTATTATTTTTGGTTTTGGTCATCTCGTAGTTAGACGGGAGTGGGTGACCCTGTGAGATGCGGGGGAGGCAGCGCACGGGGGGGCTCCGGGTAAGGGCATCCAAATGTCCTCCCGGGCTGGGAAGTGGCACCTCCGGGTGTCCCCCTGCTCAACCCCGGGCTGCAGGCGGAGTGGGGAGGGAGAGACAGGCTCTGGCCGTCTGCTGCCGCTGCAATCCCCAACTAGGCAAAGGTGGGAACGAGCTGCCTTAATCGTTCTAATTATTATTTTTATTTATATTTATTGTTTTTATTTTTATTTCTATTTTTGTCCCCTGCTACTAGTCATCGTGGCTTTGTTAAAAGTTTTCTTGCCACTATTCTCTAAATGCCAGCATGATTTTCCTGCAGGATGCATGACTTCTCCACGCCTAAATGTACCTGGATGCACAGAGGCATATCACACGCATACACACACACACAGAGAATGATGATATCTTAATGAAATATATAGCACAGCACAAATATCCTGAAATCAAATTCAAGTATTATTAGTTTGAATTAGATCCTCTCAGATCCAGAAGGCACTGCCTATAAATCAAGGGCAGTCTGGCAATTCCTTAAAGAGCTAAACTGAATTTAGATGCATATGATAAAAAGAAAGGAAAAGAAAAAAGTGAATGCTAATTACTGACTTGCTCAATTTCCACTCACCCACGTTTTCTAGGAGAAAAAGGAGAAAACCTAAAACCCAACCAACAAGTCCTCAAAATAAATTAATCCCATTACAAACTCCTTACATATTCTTCCTGCATTTCCAGATTACAAAACGAGGGGATGAACTGGAGATTACGAGAGGCTGCAGCCTGACTCGCAATAGGCAGGAGTGCTGTCGATGGTGTATCAATAAAATATATTTATCTGCAGCCACGCTGAAAAACAAACGCTCAGAGCGTGTGATGACGCTCAAGGGCTTTAAGGAACATGTCGGCATTGTCAGATAATCCCTATTCATAATTTTGCTGGCTGTTCTTTCAGCCCTCAATCTCACAGTTTCCCCAGCTCTGATGTGCCTCAGCAGGGCTTGCATCGGAGCGATGAAACTGCTCGGATCTTCGCAGGACTGACATAGCACCCAACATTATTGGGTGTTATTTTAATGTGAGATGTGGGGGGTGTTTGTTGGGGTTTTTAAAATTATTTTAAATTTTTGGACACTGGACACAAACATTTAGCAATCAGCTAAGCCCTTCTGAGATGGAATTTAACCTTAATCCAGGCGATGATTTCCTGCCCGGCTCTGAACTAATAATGGGCGTGCAGCTTCTTTAGGAGATGGAAATAATGACAGGCTATAGATCCTGCCTTTATTGGGGTGGTGCTGGCAGCCTGCATCCCAGTCCCTGCTCCTTCAGCATCCCCATGCAGACCCTATTCCCCCTCCATTTTAAAACTTTTGCACATCCTATTCCCCCCCCACCCCATCAGTTTAAGAGCAAGCAGAGCCAAAATACCCTCACAAACGCCAGCTCCTTCCTTGTGTATTGCTCCCAGCACCTGGAGACGGTTTTAAGGGCAGTTCTCTGAGTGCGGGTTTCCCCTCTTTTCCTCAGGTTTTCTTACATGGAAATGCTGCAAGTTGAGATGAGGATGGCCTGATCCTGATGCAGACCTGCCTGGGTAAAGCCACAGGAGAAGCAGCCCTGCCTCCAGCTCCTCCATGGATTTCCTTTGCCCCTCTTGTGATGAAGACAAACCCCTCGGAGATAACCCCGTATTCCCATCACTGCGAGGATCTGTAGGGCCAGATCCTGCTGCCAGGGACAAACCCTGCCACGAGAAAGGGGTTGTGCAGGGAGAGAACTCCCTGTGATCCCCAGGCACCCAGCTCTGACTGGGAGGGGAGGTGAGCAGCCAAAGGAGGGCTTTGGGGCACCGGCCCTGCAGGTCCTGAGCCTTCTGCTGAGACCTTCTGCTGTGGTGTCTTTATGGGGATGTGGTGGCATGGGCCGAGGGGATGATTCACTGCCTTATTTATTTTGGTGTGTTTGCTTTTTCCCTGGTGGAGGATGAGTAACGGGGACTGTGTTTTCTTGCCCACCACGTGGAAGGAGGAAAACTGAGGGAATAGGAGCAAAGATGTTCTGGCTGATGAATTTTGGCTAATACATTTTAGAGGCTGGTGAAGACAGAGGTTTAACACCTCTAAATACACTTTAGCAGCTCTGAGGCTTTTCCTCCATGTCTTTCATAGCCAGAACTCTTGACTATTTTCCCTAAAGTGTGGAACCCTTCCTACATCAGGGATTAAACATCCCCATGTAGAGTATCCAGATGAGATGTGCCCACTTGCATCCAAGCCTGGGGAGAGCATCCTTCCCTCCCCACAGCCCTGCTCCGCGGAGGGAGCTGCTCCTGCAAGATTTGGGGTCCCTGTGGGTTCTGGCTGCTTCTCACTCCCATCTCTGGGGTGTAGAAGATGTCCTTGCCTTGAGAAAGAATTCTGAGGTTGCAAAAACCCCCTCAAATCAAAGACAAAAAGATGCTGGGGGGATTATTTTCTGCAGTCACCTGTGGCAGCGGAGGATAAGACAGGCTGGAACAATTTTTGTGAGCAGGGAAGGCCCCATGTGGGCCCAAGATGCCTCTGGATACTTTTGCTCAATACAGGTGTCCCTATAAACCAAGATTTAGAAAGCAAAGCCTTAATTTTTTTTCCAATTTCCACACAGAGGAGAGGGCACAGAGGAGAGGAAGAGAGGGTCAGGGAACGACTCTTCCCCCCACCCGCTGATGAGGTATTTGGGAAGAAACCTTTTGAATCAACATTCCCAAAGTTTTTGAGTTCCTCTGCGGAAAACCCATGTAGGGATAGGATACGAGCCAAAAGCGAGGGAAAAGATTGTCTGGCTTTAATTTATCTATCCCTGGGCATTTCTAGCCAGCAGATCACTGTAATATTTGATCTTGTGTGAGCCCCTGAACGTTAAAAGTGAATCTCCTCATATGTTTTTGTTAATTTTGTCATTTATAAAGCCACTTCTGATGGCCTAGAGCTGCTCAGCTGCCTTTCCCAACATCTGTCTGTGCGTCTGCAGCAGGGCAGCAGCACCCACAGGTCCCAGGATTTCTTTCCTCGTTGGGCAGGGAGCAGTGAGGCACAAGCATCCTCCATCCACTATCCCACACCATTAGAAGGAGATGCTTTTCCCTCTCTTCTGGGATCAGTGCTGAAGTTCGGCCACATTTCTCTGCTCAGTTGGCAGTGATTAAAATTCACGGCTCACTTTTGTTTATAGTTGGTTGTTTACTTTGTTGAATTTTTAAAAACTTGTTAGAATGCAATTGAACACAGATTCAACAGTATTTAGGCTTGAAAAATAAAGATGCATTAGAAAGATGCCTATTATGCTTCAGAATTATTAATTGACATTTTTATGATGAATAATTAATCATTTGAATAATTTTCGTATCTCTGATCTGAACACATATTTGCATATCTAATGTCTGATTTTAAATGTGGTTTCTTTAGTTGCATTCTCCCAGGACAAAGACACGAAGTAAGTAACATCCTAATGCAAAACTTTTTTTTCTTTGCACTTGTAAAAGTATGTTTATTGAAATGCAAGTTCCTCTCTAGTTATGAAGCTGTTAATAATCTATGCATGACATATATGCATTAATAAGGTGGTGAATCCTCTGGATATGAGCACATTTAGGCCTCATTTTCTTATATACAGTGGTGAGGTCCCCCTGCAATACCTAAACCCATGTGAGGTTAAGCTAGGAAACCATAAAGAAATATCTCAGACTCACAGTGTTCCTGTCTTGTTTATATGGCACTTACCGAGAAAATCAAAGGTTGTTTCAATTTGAGGTGTTTAAAACATCAAGAACTTTTAATATAAATACTAACTGTGTCCTCCCAGTGAGCCAACATCAGTATTTTCCTGATATATTTCAATATGCCTACATCACAGCCCTCAAGACCCCGCTGTAGCTGTAGCTGGTGGTGATAAAGGAGCAGCAGAAGTGCAGATCAGTTATAAGTTGGTCAGCAAAGGGGTGCAAGGGATGGTGCTCATTGTGCAACCCCGCTTGGCGTTGGGCTGGTGTGAGCACAGCTCAGCCACAGAGGGAACAGAAAGGAGGAAGGGGCAGCTGGACAAAACCAGGACCTGAAAGGTAGAAAAATTAAATAAGGGAATGAAAGAAGTAGCCTTTGCCCCACTGCTTCTGGCCCTGGGTTAATTGTTACAGGAATACTGCATGCCTGGCACCCCACGAGTTGCCTTCGCTTCTGTGAGGATTTGATTTATTAAGAAATTAAAGATTTGGAGAATTTTATTTAGTGGCACCTTTAATTGTGCAGGGAGCCCAAATATTCTGTGTATAGCCTGTTGGCTCCTAGTTGTCATTCTGAAGAACGAAGGTAATAGTTGCTCTAGGAATGCCTAAAACTGATGCACTATTTATTTTTAGCAGATTAAAGAAATTGCATCAAAATGGAGGCACAAAGTCATCACAGTGTTTAAATTTCCTTAGTGCCATTAATACAAGGAACATAAGACATATGTAAAATTAAAAAAAAAAAGCTTTTAATATCTCTATTCTTTTCACAGCAGGTAGCAAAACATATGCCATATATATATATATATTTGGTGGAAGTATATTATATAGACTATGGTAATGTAGTGGGCAATATCTGACAGACAGATACTGCATAAAGAAACTGTGAAACTCAGTTCTCAGAACAGGCTGAAGTTATACTGAATAGGATGTTTAGCAGTTGCATATGCTCAGTGATAACAGATTCTTTTTTTCTTTATTTTTTTCTTCTTTTTTTTTTTTTCCTTTTAGGAGGGGTTGAGTTTGTAAAAGCATGAGTGGTAAACTTGAGCAATCCTTGTCACACGGAGGGCCAAGCTCCGAGCCTGGTGGCCAAAACTGCCACTGCTTTGGCTATCAGGGTGGTGGCAATGCCAGCAAGCTCTTTGTAAAAGGACAAGGTGGGAATTGGGGTTAAACCTCTGCTTTTTTGGTCCTAAAAGCCGGAGAGAAGAAAGCATCCCTGGGATGCTCCCACAATTCTTTGTAAAGGCAGACATCCCTTCTGGGGTTGGGGTCACCCAGCAGCAGTTCTGGGGTGAAGGCATCCTCTGCTGAGAGTCCCAGAATGGTTTGGGTGGGAAGCAACCTTAAAGCTCATCCCATTCTACCCCCTGCCATGGGTAGGGAGACACTTTCCACTATCCCAGGGTGCTCCAAGCCCCATCCAACCTTGGACTCTTCCAGGGATGGGACATCAAGGACACCAACCAATGCCCCTCAGACATTGTTGTACCTTCATGAGACCAATGGACAACTTTGTGGAAGATTTATTTTAACATGGAGATTTTTTTGGTTTGGCTTTAGGCTGAATGGTGAATATAAATTCTAAAGTTACAATTCCAAATATAAATTCTGCAGCTACGCAGCAGCCGCTGTGCTACCTGCTTGGGACTAGATCAAATTTCCTTTTCCCCGGCTTTCTTAGGGTCACCCTGCTTTTCCCACTGACTCCTGATTAAGTTAATGGAGGTGAAATTAGCAGCAAAGGATCTGGATGCAAAGTTGACATTTTGATGTCCATCTGAAAGTTTCAGACTCGATCGATTGCCCCAATTATTTCTTATCACCACCCCGGGGAAAACATATTTTTCTTTCCACGACTTCAGGAGATTAGCTGGATATTTTAAAATCTACAGAAACACAAGGGTTACGGAGATATTTAGAAAATCCCAAATGATTTGAAACAATTAGCTGCTGCAGCATAGTTTCCAAAGCAATTAGCCACTGCAGCATAGTTTCCTTGTGTACAGAATTGCCCAATATCTGGGAAACTGCTGCCGTTCTGTGGGTGGCTGCAGACTGGATCAGATTCCAGGAGAAGCAGAGGCACAACCCAGTGACTGCTGCTCACCTAAACTGCAGATTTACCCAGGAGCTGGCAGACATCCCCTTCGTCAGGGGTGGCATTGGACTTGCCAGGTCTTCTGTTTGCTTCCCTCTGACTATCAGCATCATCTCCAGCCTGTCTGTAGATAGAGCCTTGGCCAACTGGCCCCCTTCCAAGACCAAATCTTAGACTCTGGGTTATTAGAGCTGTCAAAAACCAGAGAGATATTTTTTTTTCTTTTCCCTTGCAATGAAAGTGTTCTCCATGTTGTCACTCCCTCCCCAGTTTATGTTTTAAAAATGTTTCTTGGGAAATTTTCTGACTCCTCTCTGGGTCATTTGAGGGGTGTCAGGTCAGAATTGAATTAAAGGTACCAGCAGCTGGACAAGTTGTTTCTCCCCATGGCTGGTTTTAGGTGCACATACACTCCTACCAATGCTCCTTACTATATCTCTTCAAACTTGCTCCAGGCAGCATCTAAACTATTTTAAACCTCCCATCCTTTTTTAACACACATCAGCTATCCTGCTTCAAATCTCTGACAAGGATGTGAAAACCGCAGTGTCAGAACAACTGCTGCTCTCTTCTTGGATTCTGACAAGCAACCTTCAACCTGAAACCCTCTAAAAACAGCTATTTTTATCTTTTTTATGTATTTTTTTAAATTCAGAAGTGACTATATTGACTGTATTTTCCCCCCTTGTTCTGACAGGTTGGATATGGGTCCGAAAAAGGCACTGGGCAGAATGTGGGAACACTGTTTGACATCCACATGTCAGTGGGTCCACCTGTCAATGGTTTTAATGACAACGAGGTTGTAAATGGATGTGACTTCCCAAATTCTGGACTAGGAAGGAGTCAGCACAGTCTCTGGAATAGTTCTGGCAGCCTGGATTGGTTGCTGTGAGCGTTGATCTCCTCAGCTTCAGGAGTTAGGAATTGCAGCTCCATGTGCCTCTATCCTGTCCCATAATTTGACTGAGCCACGAGTAAACATAGTGGTATGGACCCAACTCGTAGCACATATTAAGAGTGTGATATTAATTCATTAATATTTGGTTGTTTTGATGGCTTTGTGGGGGCTGGTGCTGAGGCTCAGGGCAGCAAAGCCCATCCTGGATGACTTTGTAGCTCATCTACACCAATGACTCTGCTGGGCTGGCTCTCTGTACAAACCTCTTTCCTTACCAAGCAGGGAAAGGGCAGGAGTGGTGGAGCCCAGGGAAAAGAGAACAAATCCACAGCACAGCCTTGGATATCTGCTATTGGGGCAGGTGAGTGCCTGAGAGAGCTCCTGTTCCACCAGAACCCACCAGCTGTGCCTGGCCACGATGGTTTTGCCTATGCCAAAGCCTGCCTGCTGGTGGCACTCATTTTTGGGAGGTCCGTGCCTGGAATTTGGAGACAGGAATTTTTGGGGTGGCATTTTGGAGGTAGGAAGCGAGGGGTAAAAGTCACATCTGATATTTAGTCATTTAGATATTTAGAAAGTGGATCTGGTTGGTGGTGTGAGCAGCAGGGAGAGCGACGCTGATCCACACACAAGGAAAGCAAGCTCTGCCTCGCAGAGAGAAATACAGAGCAGAGACTGAAAACACTGCAAATATTTGTTCTCATTGTCAGATGTTTCTATAAAATCTGTTGTTACTGAATCACTGCTGAAGTTACGGAGCATTTAAATAAGCAGAGGGTGAAAAAAGCTAAGTCTAATTATATGTTTCGTGCCATTTACAGAGGTTTCCAGGGGATTTTCTTTTAATAAAAGTGCAGTGCATCAAAAGGAATAAATCCTACAATTTTGTTATTTACAAATCAGCCGTGTCTGCTGCGAGCTGACAGACTTATCCTCCATCTTACACCCCTCTCTCCATCCAAAAATGCGCCCAGTACACTGACATTTGTACCAATACTCGTCAAGTATCTTTACACTATTTCATGCCCCTTATGCTGGTAAGCAAACAGATCAGAAGAAAATCATCACAAAGGCATAAAAAAATTCTGAAAGAAAAATACAGAGGAACAACCCCCATAATGTTGGAAAATGAGCAACATAGATGCTTTGCAGATGAAGAGAACAAGTGCCTTTTGCATCCCTGCCCACCGATTCCTGAAGATTTCAAATCGGAAGCCTGGCTGGAGATATGATGTAATTAATTAGTTAAAATGATTTACTAACATAAAGCATAACACTCTTCCAGTGATTAATTTTTATCCCCTTCACTTTTTTTTCCCCCTCCACATCCACTCTGCCCCTTTCTGACTCCAGATTATTTAGCAGCTGACTTCGGTGTTCGGAGTGTTGCATATCAATCCCCGGGACCAAAATATGCCACTCATGTTTTTCCTGCTGTGTAATCTATGGATGCAGCACCTAACCCTGCAGCCCTGCTCTGTGCTTCACAGAGGAGGGAGATGTGCTGGATCAAGTTGTTGACGCTGCACCTGGAGCTGAAGAAAACACAAAAAAACCAAGACACCACCTTTGTTCTCGTCCAGCTTGGCCGCTGCCATGACACAGTAACATGAACACTGCTTTGGCAATTAAAACTCTGGCTGCAAAAGATACCAGGAAAAGAAAGAAGTGGAAATAAGATGGTTTTTCACAGGTGTGAATGTACCATGTGTGTCTTGCACAGAGGCCTTGGGCCTGCCTTGCAACAGCCCTGCCCTTCCAGGATGAGCCTCTTTGCTCAGCAGCCGCTGTCCGTCGAGCCAAATCGTGTGATTGTTTTGTGATATGGATATATGTGTACTGGGGACCAAATTAAGGACATTAAACTCAATTTCCTTAAGATAGGAGCCAGATTTTAATATTGCAGCTGTCCAGAGGTGAAAGGGTAATGAGGACATGAGGAATTCCTGGACAGGAAAGGGACACTTGGCCCAACAAGTCTGTCCCCCTTCAAGTTTATTACAACACACCTCCCCACGTTGTCAATATATCCTCCAGCCCTGTCTGCCTGTGTAAACATGTCTGGCTATCTCTTCTGTTCATTAATACTTCAGTTCACTCCGCGCTTTTATTTGACATAATGCCCACTATGCTCTGAATTGGATCCTCTGCAAGAATTCACTGTTTATTCTTAGACCTTTCATTTTTAATTGGCATAATCTGGTGGGGTTTTTTTCCCCTTTTCAAACTCACCAGATACAGCCACTACCTCAGTCCTCAACCTAATTATGAAAATATTAATGTTTAGGTCTTTTTAAAAAATGATTAGGCTCAGCCTTTGTTTATACAAAGTATCTTTAACAGCCGGAAACAATAATTACTGTGTATCTTATTCCTATTTCAGTCACTAAAGTTCTTCTCTGGAAAAGGTGATCAGAATTGGAATTACTGGAGATAAATCTATCATGTTCCTTGTGTGATAAGAGCCCTTTTGATTTGCAGGCAATCCTTAGCTGGAGTGTCCATATCACACTTTATTTATACTGAATTGGCATTGATTCAAAATTGATGTTTGACAGATTCAGTACAATTTTTAAGGTGGAGCAGGACTTTTGGGAGTCAAGTATTAACTTATGATGATCTTGTAAAGTCAAGAAATAGCCTTGAAAGCTGGTGGAAGGAAATAAAAATAATCTCCCAAGAAATTGGTACCATTACAAAGATTTCTAGCTGCTAACTGGTCTGTATCTGCTAAAATCCATCTCCCTTTAAATTTTCTGCTTGCAAAGTTGAGAGGGAATTAGCATACAGATGCTTCCTCAGACATGTGAAAAAACCTGGGTCTTTCCTTTCCTCTGAGGCAACTCAAAGGAGAATGTCATTAAAGCTCTCAACATAAACCGTGGGGAAAGAAACACAAGTCACAGACAAACCTGAGTGATTTTCAAATTTCAAAGATTGATAGGCTGGTGAAATAAAAACACTTTGGGTAAAGCATGAAGTGGAAAGCAGGCAAAGTAGATCACTGCTATGCAAGATCAAGAAAAGACACTTAAATTTATTGTTTAAGTGCATTAAAACCCCAGAAAACCAATACATTAACAATTATTTCTGATATCTAGCCATGCCCTGTTGCTTAGGGAAGCAACTTGCTTTCACAACGAATAGAAACTTTTATTTATTTATTTGGGGATTTTCCCCTGAGAAAAGAGGCACTGCTAGCAGAGGTTGTTTAGGGGAAGAAATTCTGCACCCTGTTGAGAAACACTGAGGTTTTATTCAGGAACTATGATGGCAGTGCTGGGTGGACAGGGAACTTTGAGAAACTTGGAAACGGAAGAAAAATTAGAAATCTCTTGGTTTCAGGCAGGTGAAGAAACAGTTATGACAGAAATGAAAACATGGACATGCAGCTGGTTAAAAAATTTAATCAGTAAATAATACCTGAGAGACACAGAAAGCTTCAGGTCTATATCCAGAATCCACAGTGATTAAAAAAATCCTGTAAAATCTAAAAATTCCAGCCTTACCAGGGAGCTGGTGATCCAAAAATGAATTGAAAATGCCACCTTAGACCTGGACAAAGGCAATGAAGGACATAAAAAACTTTTTTCATGGCACGTCTTGGGCACTCATAGCTTAAAATCCCTTGGTTTTTTATCCCTTGTCTAAAGACGCTGGTCTCAAAAAGTGGAAGTCAGTGTAGTGACTACCACAACATCAGGCTGCTTTTTGTGAGGGCCCTTCCATAAAGACAATAAAGGAATAATTGGTAAAAAGTGTGTAATAATAAGCTGAAATTTTAATCTTGGTACAGTTCTGATAAATCCTCACGAGGCCAAACATTTTTATTCTTGCTGTTGAAAAAATGATCCTTTAAATTGAGTGAAGTAGATGTGGCAGTAATGGCCAACAGAATTTCCATCTAGCGTTGGGCAAGTTGTTTGAGGAAACAAGAAAGGTAAAAGTTGCTAAAGGTAGTAAAGCCATAGGAGCAGAACCCATTCTTAGCTGCTGCTGGTTTAATTTAAATACCTGCTGAAATTCTGTGCAGTTACCAGAGGACAAAATGAAACTGGAAACTCTTTAGGTAACTTGACATGCTGGAATGGGTCCATTCAGACATGTTCAGCAGTTCTTTCATTTCACTTTTTTCATTGAAATTTACTGGAAGATGTATCCTTCTGTCAGGTGAAAGACCTATCCACTGGACTGGAGCCCTGTTCTTGGGGTTCATGATTCTGTGCCAGCTTATTTCATGGACCTGCTCAATTGCTAATATAAAAAATTGGGCTGAGAAGGAGGTCCAGGGTCCCCAAAACCTCTCCAGGTTTCAGTGAGCACTGAAATTGACTGGAAATTGTGTTTTTTCAGGGAGGAGACACTCTTATAAATAGGATTTAGGAGCCATAATCTCTTTGGTGCTTTTGAAAAAGCACCAGGAGGGCTGCAGAGCTCCTCCAACACTGCTCTGAGTTGTGGCAGCATAAAAATCAACTCTGATGCTTTTGTCCTGTCCTCCTCTGCTGGTTGTGCTGAGCTTTTCTGGCCAGATCTGCCACCCTTGGGGCAGAAAGGGACTGCAGTGCTCCAAAACTATGTGGGACTTGGGCTCAAGGGACACAGGACTGGCTTTGTCATCCTTACAGTAAACCTTAATCATATTCCTGGGATAGAAAGGTTTACCCAAATACTTCACCCTTAAATTAGAATAGGATAAAAGGTTTGCTTTTAAAATTTCTTAATATTTTTTTTTTTAATTTCAGAAGATTTTAACCTCCTCTCAACTCCCCATCCGCTAAGGATTAAAAAACTCAAAGCATCCTCTTATCTCCCCCTTCCCTTTTGCCGTAACTCCAGTTGCTCCCTGCAGCACCTGGGTTTCCCTCCCTCTGCCCCTTCCACAGCTCCTTGCCAGCCCTGTGCCCACGTGGAGCTTGTTTGCACATTTGGCCCTGCAGGACAAAACCCTGTTTGCTTTGCTCTCTCAGCTGCGGCCGGCGCAGCGCGATCCCGGCGCTGCTGATGCTGCATTTGCTGCTGATCTGGATCTCGCATTTACAGCCCGGCTGAGACAATTGCTGCTGTCACTTTTATGTCCCCCGGCACGGCTCGATACGTTACCTTTGATATTCTGATTTAATTCTTTTACATAGATTAGAGACCAGACAAGCTCCTAACCTGACCGAGGCGCTACCCTGTATTGACTGCCAATCTCTAAGTCACTCGGTGGATGCTGTTTGCAGACTCTTATCAGTTCATTAAAGTTTGTTATCATTTATGCAGTGGCTCTGTACCTTGCTGGTAATCTCCAGTGTAGGATCTTATCGAGCACTCTTTTGAAAGTCTAGCCATCCTGTATACCATCCACGGTATTTTTCTTGTCTACCTTGGCAGGGATGGCTTTGAAAAATTCCAACAAATTATTTGAGCAAGGTTTCCTGCTCATAAATCCAGGTTGGTTGATTCTACTCAAATTAGGATTTTCAGTGTGTTTCCTCACTAAATCCAGCAAAACCGTTCTTATTCTGTTATTCATAGCTGCAAATTGTGTTATGTTAATTTGTTTATATTATACGTTAAAATAATTTTATATGTATATATTCCTCTGCATATGCATGTGTACATAAAAGTGTGTGCTTGTAATGGAGATTATATTGAAGTATATTGGGCTTTAAAGCTGAATATGTTAAAATTGTTAATGCAGTATAAAATGCAATGGATAGAGTTAGGGACAGATCTTTGGCTGGAGTAAATGAATTTGACTTTGAATACATTTTGCTAACTTAAATGGTGTTAACTTGATTTATGTGAGCTATGTGAGGAGTTAACCCTTATGCACTGTGCTTACTTTACTTCTGTGCTGAGAGATCAAAATGACTGTTGGGGTGTTTCTTAACATTTCTGATTTATTACAGGCCTCTACCCCTATTTCTTTCAGATTTCTTTGGCTCAAGAAGTATGTTTTTATTTGCTGCTGCAAAAATATTTTAAATGCTAAAATCTTAATTCTAAATAGCGTGTAATATTTTGTTTTGGCCTAGCAGTTTCTTCTGCTTTATTTGTCCATTATTTGACTATTTTAGGATGTTTACTATCTCTCCCAGATTTCTGTTCCCATCTGCAGATCTTTCTATTACAATGATGAACCTGGCAATTTCTGGTAAATACAGTAAGTGGTTGATTAATATTAGATTCATGCTTAGAATGATTTTTATATCGGAAAGCTAACATTTTGCACAGGAAACAGTCCCTCCCTTTGAATTGAAACCAAGTGAAAAAATTAAGACTAAAACAAATGGAATTTGTGTAATCTAACTGAACCTGTTTAAAAGGTGCTGTAACTTGGGTGCCACATCCTCTCTGCTGAAGTCTGCTGAATTTTGTCTGAATTATTGCTTGGCTTATAAATCATGGTGAGGAAAAACCACTGTGGTCGGGGTTCCAAACAGAAACATTTTTCACAGAAAATCAAAACCTTAATTTTTTTCCAAGTTTATATTTTTTTTTAATGAAAATTGGGTTTTTCTCTGAAAGAGGATTATGTTTTTACCAAGAGTTATTTTTTTTTTTTGGATCAATGAGAAAGCAAGTCTGATAGGAAAACTTTTGACCCACCTGGGACCACCCTAAACTCTTATGGCAAAACCATGAGATGGGGGACAACTGGATTTTCAGTACCTGCTCACAGGTATATTGATTAAATCACAGAATTTAAATATACAACCTATGGAGCTGCAGACCACTCTTCTGGTCATGGGACAAGGTTAGTCCCACTTATAAACTGCAAAACTCTTGGTTTGTTATGTCAGCAACAAAAATACCAAAATGAGAAACTGTACTTGTGAGACCTGAAAGATGAGGTGCTAACTTTGAAGTTCAGTAGGAAGAATTTTTTAACCAGAATAACCACAAAACACTCCCCACTAAAGCATATTTACTTTTCCCTGGTTCAATATTCTGCCACTATTGTATAGTGTCACAATTTTCCTCACCGTTGGATGTATCAATCCTTTTGTTTTAGTAAGATTTCTCTTCAAATGAATAATAACAGCATATTTGAGCTTTATAATTGTTCTTTCTGCCCAAGTCTATTCACTTTGTGAATCTCCCAAGCTTTTCTTGATAAGAAGGATTTCCATTGATTTATCCTTTAAATCCATGAGGATCTTTATCATAGTGAAGTTTGAACTCTCTATCATTAACTTTTAAACTTATATTGACATGAAATGTGATTAAAGTTAAATTTTATAATTAAAATTAATTTTATAACAGCACACATGCCCAGCTCCAAGCACAGGGCTCAGTTACTAGACTAATAGCATTGCAGCTACAAACAAACTTTGTTAGCTTCCACATAGTTATCATAGCAATCAATACCTGAATAATTAAATTCCTCCATTATCAAATTCTAGTCTTCTTTATCAGCTTTTCTTCCACCAGTAATTTTTTTGTCTTAATCTGGTTTCTCTTTGGAAAGCCTTGGAGTTTCACCAATCTTTCTTTTCTTCCCTGTTAAGTTCTGTAACCCAAATTATTCAATGCCAAAATCTGAAGTCCTTAAAGAAGATCCCACTGAATGGAAGTTTGATCAAACTGTATTTTGTTTTGTTTTAATAGAGGCTACTAATTTTATCTTGTCTTGGCCTTGAGTGAAATCCTATACTTGTAAGTATTTGAAATTGCCATTCATTTTCTTGATTCATTCTCCTATTGATTTTCTTTCCAACTATTTCCATCCAATGTATCTAATAATTATTAGAGATGAGGGAAGAACCAAGTGCCTGCATCCACACCCCTTTGAGCATTGTGGCTCATGCCCATCTTTAATTAACATAAATGCAAGCAGAGAAGTTTTCCAGACTAAAACCAATTGTTTTAATGCTAAATCCTTGCATTCATCATTTTCTGGTGCATTTTGACACGGGTTTGGTCAGGGGGGACTCCTGGAAGAGCATTACACATCCTGAAGCTCCGTGCCCCTCTCAGACCTGATGCTGAATGACTCAAGCAGGAAGGAAGGGGAAGGATTCCTGCTCCCTTTTATACTCCTGTGGAATCACTCCAACCTCTTTCATCTGTTCATTACTCTATAAATGCAACACTTTCCAAAAGAAATTCACTGTTGAATTAAGGGGGGAAGTGGGACACAAAACAAATGGGGGTGATAATGAATTGAAGTGATGATCTGAGGAGCTCATAGTGCTTCATAAGCATTAATTAATTAAACCTGACTAGATCCCAGTGAGGTAGGTATTAGGGCCCATACTCCAGGCCTGGCTGCAGTGTGCTATTTCTGTATCTCAAATCCATTCTGTTAATGTGCATTCTGATGAGAGGACTGAAATGGTGTCTGACTAGTAGAGATGACTGTGCATATATTTAAACTGTGAATATTCTGCACGATGAGCCTCCTTATGGAAGTACCTTACTTTTTTTTTTAAATGCAGCCTTGTTCCTGAATAAAAAATGCACGATAAATGAATTGTACAGGGAGCACTGAAGGGCTACTGATGACCTATAGTTATGTACAGTGTGTAACTCATCCTGTTACCCAATTAGGATGATCAGAACTTTTCTTTCTGTTGCTGAAAACCTGTGTGTGCTTCAGAGAGTGCATTTTATTTCTTTTATAGAATACTTTATTTAATTGCTTTAAGAACTTAACCTACAATTTTAACTGCAATATTTAGAGGTGTGAAGAGTACTTGAATTTTTTAAAATTCATTATAATAGTCATTCTTAGATTTCAGTGCGAGAAACTTGTTTTGTTTTTAGTACTGGTGTAGAGCTTTGACTCCTAATGAATGTTTTCCCCTTTTTTTCTCCATCCAGCTCTAAACAAGATGTTGTTTATTACTTGAAGCATTATATGTAAGCCCCAAGACTATGCTACATGTGACTGGAGTTTTGGCAGACTTTGAGAAACTGAAGTTTCCAGAAATTTTGCTATGTTTAAACACCAGAGCCTTGTTTTAAGGAAAGATTTCTACTTCCAAATGTGTGGTTGCCTGAACCTTTTACATTTTCAAGTCAGATTCCTCTGCCAAATAACACACTGTACCTTAACTATAATAAAAAAGCAGAGACTCTGTGTTTATAAAAACATTACAGGAGCAACTGTGATCATATTTCTTGAATTTATTCTATTCATGTGCTCAAATATGCATTTTTAGAGTGAGCTCTCTGCTGCACCGGTCACTTACAGGAGTAGAAAATGACATGTAGAGGCAGAAGGCTGGCAAAATGCAGCAAACCAAACTGGTAAAGGACAGGAATTCAGAGCCAGACCAAAATATGAGGTCAAGGAAGTTGCTCTTATAATAATAGTGGTTATCTGTTTAATGTGTGATCTGGCAGTGGGTCGACACTGACCATAAGCAATTACACATGTTTCTAAACTGGTGGTATATGAGCCCTGAGCAGCTCTACACAGGCTGGATGTGCTGTGAGAAATGGGCACTTGCTCTATTCTTGTGGTTCTTCTTGCTTAATGTCAATTAAAATTACAGCTTTGTGAGAGATGGAAACTCCCCCTGTGTAAAGCAGTGTCCATATTCCCCCTCTCAGCTGCCATATACTCAAACTCCTGCATTGAAACCAGTTCTGTGAGGAAAGCTCCTGTTGGGGCTGATAAATGCTGCATAATATTCTTCTTCTCAACAGACATGTGGTTAGACACAACTCCTCTGACTCCCTGGCTGTTATTTGAAACAGCTTTCTTTACAACCCAGCCCCAGTGGCAGCTCCCCTGAATGATGCCCTTGTTCTGGGTTTTGTCATGCAGGACATCCTCAGCTGCCTGGAGGTGACCTCTCAGGAGTTAACAGCAGGAAGATCTCTGAGATACCAAACTGCCTGAGCACAGATTAGGCCCTGGGAGCTGCTGGGGCCTGGCCCTGGCTCTGACACCAGTTTTTCTTGACTTTGGTGAGCTCGCTGGACGGTACATCTCGTTGCCTTTTAATAGACTTGGAGCCCACTGTTAAAAGAGCTTCTATGTCCTCTTCTGTAAAACGGCTTTGGAATGTTTTCCTGGGCTTGGGAGGATGTGGCTGGAGTGGGAGCTGTGCAGTTGAGCTAACTGCAGTAGAAACTGTGCTAATGAGCTATGAAGATACCCCAAAAATGCCTCTTCTCCCCAGGAGCAAGGAATTGTGTGGGATTTGACTCCTTTAGTGCAAGTCCTGTTACTGCTGGCTTGAACCTTAAACTCTGCCCAGAAGGAGCTGTTGTCACCAACCTACCCTGAGTACCAGATAGAAAGAATCACTTAAAAAGGGGCATGTGAACTGCTTAAAGCAAATCCCAGCTGTGAGGTTTAAGGCTTCCTGAGGTCTTCTGAAGGCTCTTCACCTGGCTCTGGCCATTGTAGAAGTGATGACCTCGTGTACATTCTTACCAAACTGAGCAAGGTATCCCAGAGGGAAATGGAGGCCTGAAAGGCTGAGTGGAACAAGGATTTAATGACCAGAGCACATCAGTTAATCATCAGCCATTTCAGAGCTGTATCAGGAGTCTTGCAATAGTCCTGAAGTGGTTCCTGTGGCCACAGACCTTCATATCACATCAGTGAACGTGCTTTGACTGTCTCCAAGGCTTCCAAAATGTAACTTCTCATCCTTCTACTTTCCAAAAGCACACAAAAAAAGAAAAGAGCTGCAGCAATCCATGCCTGTGGCCGAGAACTAAATAAGGAAATGCAACTGCTAAGTGAAGAGCCACCCCCTCCTAGAGAAATGTCAGCAGCACAATGGGCACTATTATTCCCCTCCTCTGCAACCAGACTGGGGGGTGATGCTGGAGTCTGTAGGAAAGGACACCAGAATCCTCTCAGAACCCAAGCTCTGAGCAGCGTTCAGTGTTCCCTTTTTGGGGCATCACAGCCAGAGGAGCCCCTGTGCTCCCTGGCACACCCACAACTGGTGGGAGGCAGCTGGAGGAGCCACTTTCCTGCAGGTTGCTCTGGTGCACGAGCCACGTGGTGGCCCTTTTCCCTCATTACTGTTGTGCAAGACAGTTGTTCATCACCTGAAATAAATAAAGTGCAGCTCTGGAGTTTAATGAAATGGTCATGTGCAGCAAATGGCTTAGTGCATCAAACATCTCTACTGCTGTTCCACATGCTGGAAAAAAAAAAATGTTTTGTGATAGGGCAGGGTTTTTTCAACTTTTTCCATAACATGTCCCTAATTTTAAGGAAAAACCCTCTCATTGAGATTATCTCCTTCTATTCATTGGTTCATGGACCCTCTACTACTTTCTATTCACGAAATCTGTACTTAGCAAACTATAGCAATTATCTCCACAAAAATGTTCTGATAGGGAAAGAATATTGTTTTAACCTTCTTTATTGGGATTTACCAGCTGGAAACAAGGAAAATATCCAGGATTTCTGTGCTACCCAACTCTCTGTAGTCTATCAGCACCAACTCCATCAACTGAAATTAGAACCAACAGTTTTATGGAACAACTATTTGGGGGTGTTTTCAAGAAAGGTGAGAAAATAGCCCAGGCTGTGTTAGATGTCCTATTATTTGGAATTTTTTTCTGTTGTATAAATAAAAAAAATAATAACGTTGATAAATTCCAATCCAGCTGACCTTGCAGCTTTTTCTCAGCATGTGCCTTCTCTTGTGTGAATGAGGAGGTGAAAATATCTTTATACTTCAAGTTAATTTTAGTGAGCTAAACAGCCACAAATTTGCTAATTTTGGGAAGGTTTAATTTGGAAGGTGTCCCAGTGTCTTGGAATAGTCTTCTTAAAAAATAATGGGACTTCCCTTTTATATTGGAATATCTAGGAAAATATTGTGTATGTTTTAACTGGAGTAATGTCAGAATTTAGCTGGAGAACATATTGATCTTTATACAAGGCTGAAAAATATTTGCAAATTTTCTGTCGGGCAAAGTGTGTTGTGCTGTTAAGCTGGAACTTCTTTTTCAAAGTATGAATTTTTTTGTCAAAATTTTTGGCCAGAAAGAGTTAAAATATTTCCCTTTGATATCACGGAAACAAAACGGCTTGACAAGACAAATGTTTCAATTCAATTTTGTAATTTTGGGTTTGTATTTATTTTAAATTATATATTAGATTAACCTTCTATATTATTTCAACATCACTCAAATGAGTGCTTTTGATGTTTCCCACTCATCATTTTTTGGAATCTCTTTCCCATGACAAATTTTGACTTCTTGTTCCTACTCATTATCAAAAGCACTCTCTCACCAGTCTTTGTACCTTTGTATTACCCACATTTGGGTGAAGAGGCAGCTCTGTAGGAAGCCTTGCTGTATCTTCCCTACAAACTCAGAGTGTTCTCTGTGTAAAAATAAAGTTATGGTTTGTGTCTTAAACCTTTCGGTCTTTGGGGAGTGTGCTGTAGGCGATGGCTCAGGAAGATCTACCTTAAACCCTTGTCTTGGTGTGCTCTTAAACAAGGGACTGGTTTTCTGCTGGTTTGTAAATCTGACTCAGATCATCTTCTACACAGAATTTGGGTGTGGAAAGTATGATGGGGTAGCAGGTTTTGGATGCTCATCCAGCTGCCCTCGTCCAACTATTCCTTCAGTGTCATGTGAGACAATGGACAAAGTGCATCATCTTCAAGAAATGTTAAATTCCTTAAAAACAGCTGTAAGGAGTGAGTTAATTTGTTATGAAGGAGCAAATAGCTTTTGACCTCCAAACTCCCCTTTTGTTTTACTTGAGGGATTTAACCTGTATCTTTTTCAGGACCAGGAGAGACAGAGCTCCAGGAAAATGGGCGAAGTCTCCTTGCTTTCTCCACGGTAGCAGATCATTGGAGAGGCCCAGAGGCTCCGGTTGCCCAACCCTGCAGAGTCTGGTTAACCATTTGGAGATGCCTGTGGCCCATTCCCAGCTTGCCTCCCTGGCCTCCTGCAGGTTTTCTTTCTCCCACTCCAGCAGCGCATCTCCTGCAGCAGCCGCGCGATTCCTCCCCTGCAGCCCGCGTGGCAGGAGCTGCTCGCGAGCCTCCGTGGGAGTCACCGCTACGTTTGTGAAGACGCACAAGTTTTGAAGCAGAAATGTGGCTCAGAATAGCTCTGTCTTACTCCCATTCCCTGGAAACACGACTCCAGCAAGGCGTCTGTGAGGCACGGAGGGCATGAAAGCGTATTGCAGAGCGAGCAAGCTCGTATCGTCAAACACAGCCAGCCAGTGCAAAAATTTCAGCCATGTAGTGTGGTGCTGATTTAAAGTGGTCTGGAATGCAATAAAAGGTGAATCTTCATTCAGAATTATAGGAAATGATTTTTTTCCCCCCTGGGCAGGCTTTGAGAACTGCTGAATTTATTCTTGTATTTCTTCCCAGTCGTTTTGGATGCGACTGAAACTGGCTGTTCTGAGAGTTGGACTCCAACTGAATTGAGAGGGTTTTCCTCCAGCCTGTGCCTGACCTTGGGTTATAGGCACTTCAGAAAGCAAAGGCAGGGCTGCACAAACAACCTGCTTCATGTCTCAGTCATCCTGGCCCCACCAATACAACCTGGGATGGGTTTCCACCTGGGTAGGCTGGTTTGTAGCCCAGGTCATCCTGGAAGACACTGTAGGACTGCATTGGGGAAAAAAAAAAAATTGATTAAAAAAATAATTGGTGTTGCATTCATTCCCAGAGTCGAAGAGAAAGTTGGAGGGAGGCATGCAGGAAGCAGCAGAAATGCATTATGCACTTATTTTAAAGTAGTAATATATGCGAGTGGTTTTGAACCATATTTATTATCTGGGATGTTTATGTATTCAAGCTGAACGTGGGATAACAGAGTATATAAGGATATATAATATCAGTGAAGAAGAAAATGACTGGTATAGTACTTTCTCCTCTCAGTTCCTTCTCCACTAATGCCCTTACACCTTTCTTTTTCAGGCTTTTTGTAGCATCCTAAACTGAAGGATATTGAAGGGAGCTGATTCTGCTTTGATCCTTATGCTTGTTGTCAAAGCGCTTGGGATTGAAGAGACTGTTGGCTACAATTGACTGTGACAATTAGGAGATGATCAGAGCCCTAGAGTGGAGCACTTAAAGGGTAATTTACATGTCAGTTTGTCGAATAAAAAAAAGATATTCAGCTAAGATTTTTTTTTTTCCCTTAGAGCCTTGTAAACTGCAATTTGTGCTATAGTAAGAAAAACCTGGCAGAGGAGTTAGGATAGCCATTTCCATTTGAAAAGAGGCAATCATAAGGTCACTGCTGAGCCTATTGTCCACTAAAAATGCTGATTTGCAGTCAGGGAGTGAAAGAGTGGAGCCATCACTAAATAGAACCTCGTGCAAGGTAACTCCCCCTTGGTGGCTTTCTAATGTTGGCTGAAGGTTTTATATACCTTAAATCCCGCATTTACTATCATTATAACATTGTTACTGATCATGAATGTCCTTTATCATAACAAAAAAAATGGAGGTATCGAGGGGGAGGAACAGGAGAGACCAGGCAGTGGATAGGCTCTCACCAGCTATCTATTGTATCACATCTTTCTTGTTCCCTCGCCTTTTGTGTGCCATCACAATTTTCTTCTTGTCACCCTTTGCACTTTGCCATTCAGGCACCTTCCATAACACTTTTTCTCATAGGTTTTTTTTTTTTTCCCCCGTACCTATTTACACTTCATTTTTAGACTCACTCCCAGGAGATTTTTAGCATTTTCCACGTTTAACCTGCTGGGAAAGGAAAAGAGAGAGGGAGGTGACAGTAGCTGTTCAGAGTTTGCCTTTCTGTGTGATTAGCCTGCAATTCAGACTGTAAAACAGACTGGAGACGTACAGGTCGGAGAGAGGACTGAAGTTAAGGCAGCTGATGATTAAACAAACTTGTTTGTGATAAGTCCCTTTTTCTTATGTGATAGCTCTGATGAACCCAGAGTTGCTTTGACTGTAGAGTTATATGAACTTATAAAAATATCCAAACCCAACACCTCCCTCATTATTCTGGTTGGTGTGAGCTGTAGCATATGTGATATTCCTCACGGTTTAAGGAAGGGATATTAGTGGGTACATATAGTGTTTGTATATGCAAATAAGTGTATTTATTTTGAGGTTGCATCGTAGGCTTTTCTTCCAGAGATTAGATTGGCTCCCTTTTTACTCTCATCTCCTTAAAAGAAGAAATAGTCATCTGTTCCAGTTCAGGAACCAGAATGAAACACTTTGCTTTGTCACAATTACCAAGTAGCCTTTGCTGCTCAGATGTGCATTGCCTAAACCCCCCAGGGGTTACTTTTCTGGGGAAGTTTTGCAGCTTCCAGTAAAAGTCACACATATAGATCACAGCTCTGATTCTGATCCCTGGTCAAACACCACTGATTTGAACAAATTTAGCATTTCTGCTCATGCCAGTTGGATATAAGGATCAGGCTCTGCGTGTTCATAGGGTCCCCAGACTGTCCTTTCTTTAGTCATAACCTTTATGTCCTTAAGCTTTTTGTAGGTAGAACCCCTGACAATGAGGTTTCTACCTCTAAAATGATACTGGAACCATGTTCTAAAATTGTACTGGAAACATGTTTTTACCTGACTCTTGCATGGGGTGAAGAAACACTTCAAAATATTTCTAAAATTTGCAGAGTTACTCTTCAAGGTAAGGTTTAAATTATAGAAAATACTGTATTAAAAGGCTTTTCTTCTTTAGGAGAATTTTGGTGTTGTCACTCTCTCCAGGATGCTATAAATGGGAGATGGTGGCTTTTGCCCTCTCTCGTTGCACTAAACTTGCTGAACATCACAATATTTGTATGTGTTTATCTCTGTAACCAATGTAAAGAGCAAGCAGGGATGAATAAAATATGAGGAGTAAACAGTGTGACAGGGCAGGTCTGGAATGATTTTGGCTTTGTATGGGTCTGCAGAACCGAGGCAGTGGTAAATCTGTATTAAAAATAAATAAAATATCTGCTGTAGCAGGAGGTCCTTGTCTCCCAGGTAATGGCCAAATGATGAGTAGATGAGCCATCACCAAATTGATTTAAGCATTTTTTTCCAGCCAGTCAAGATTAACTTTGATTTGTTTTTACCTTCCTTTTACAGGTTTGCATTTAAAGCAGCTTCAGAGAACTAATTGTATAAAATTCAAGTAACTGAGAAACCTCTTGCTGGAAAAGTAATGGATGAATGCACAAATCATTTTGGGTTTCCCATACTTTACCATGAAGTTAATTTTTTGAAACAAGCCGGAAGAAGAAAGTTTTACTCATTGACCATGTATTTTGAAAAACCTGCATTTTCAGGGTTTAGGATAAAAAAAGTCTTCCTAAGACTTTTGGAATGTAAAGTTGGTTAGAATTTAACTGAGATGTGCTTTTTTTTTGGTCAAAAGTACCATTTCTGTTATTGAATGTAATTTTTAAACAAATTAATTTATGTATTTATCATAATGCCGATATATTATATATATTATAGTGGCTCAAGAAGAGCCTTTCTTGCTCAAAAATACATAAAGGGCAAAAGTCTACATATTCACAGTAAAAATATACTTCCTTATGCAACCCTGGGTTATAAAGATTTAGAACTGTTCAGGTTTTAAGTTCACAAGAGTAAATCACAATGGTGTAACTGCTCTATACAGGTGAGAAATTCTCTTCACAGTAAGACACTGTACAGCTTGACTTCTGCAGGTTGGAAACAGTTAAAGATCATGACAAATTGTGTAGTGAAATACTCTGACCCCATTCAGTACCTATTTTCTCATTCAGTCTGAAATATATCCCTTTATTGCTTTGTGAATTAATAATATGATGTTGGACAACTACAGATGACTTCTTGTTAATTAGAATTTCAGATGCGTGCTATGATGCATCAGAACTTTCTCTATTTTCTGCTAATAGGACACACCGAGTGAATAGCAAAGTGTTTTTCAAGAGCAGGGAAGGAAAATGATCTCCTGATCTAAATAAGATGTTGCCCTGAGGAAAGACACCTAAATTCTCAATGCCTGGCTTTCAGGAAAGCCTTTCAAAATTGTGGCACTTCCCAAATTTGGAATTTTTGAGCAAGTGTTGAACTAAAGATCTGTGATGGGAAAAAATCTGGTCTCTGTGGTGATAGGGAGAACATACTGACTACATGGCTTACATAAATTTGTAGTCTTTCCTAATTGGCTGTTTTATTTAATCAGGCCAGATCTTCAAGTGTTGAAAAATAAATATAACTTTGCCATTAACCATGGGGCAGCTGAAGCTCCACAAATTTTATTTTTATCAGATAAATATTAGAGAAGGTAAGCATACCCTTTGAATGCATTTCGGATAGTAAGATGGCTCCTGGGGACCAACCTCACTGCTCTGGGTGTCTCATCTTAAGTGAATTTCAATATTTAGCTGGTGCACATCCTGGCTCACCTATAGCCTTGAAAAACGTAACCCTAATATTGGAGTTATGTTTCAGGCTTCACTGTACAACAAATAATTCAAAACTAAAATTGAGAATTGAATTTTGTTGGTATCTTGTCTCCTTCTTTTGTTTTTAATTCCAACCTTGGCCTCACTGCATAGTAACATAAGAGTCTATTCCAGTGAACTTCTCAGAAACAGGGGGGAAAAAATAAAAAGGTCATCCTGGTGCAAGCTGTTTTTCAAGATTCTCTCCCAAAATGTGAAGTAAAGGCCAAATTTACTGTCAATGGAAATGAAGTTTGTTCTGTTGAGGCAAACAGCTGAGCTCATGTCTGCCCACTGAGCATCAGAACCAGCTGAAGCTGAATTATGAATTCAATGAGTTTTTACTGTCTTATATAAGAGTGCCCTTACAGTGAGTTGACTAAGTTGTCTCTAATATCAAACAGACTCATGTTCAAAAGCTGCACGAGGGAAGGTGATAGAATTATTCCAAGTGATATTTTGTCCTGTGATGGTGGAGGTAGTGCTGGTATCCACCAGCTCAACCCTCTCCCAGTGTCAGTTCTGGCTCCGTGTATGGCTGGAAGGGTAAGGTGTTACCTTCCAATAACTTCTGTCAGTTGGAAATCATGATAAATTTATAGCAACTGGACTGGTCTGTTCATTTCCCAAGTAAAAAAGATGGCATATTAAAGGGCTTCCAAAGCACACACGTATTTATTTTTGGTTATCAACAGGAAATGACACTTTTCATTTTTATCTGAGACCCAAATGGAAATGCCTTACTCTGTACCAGAAAGGAAAATCATGCAAACGACCCAGAAATGTGTATAGTTTGCATAGTTTCATAAGGCTTTATAAGAATAACCTCTTATAACATTATTCCTGGACATTTAACATGTTCCTCATTTTGCTGTTGGATGTACAAACACTGGACAAAATAACATGGGAGGGGGGCTGAAGCAAAATCTGGAGGAAGCCATCATTAGGTGCACCTCTCACTGAGCCTGTAATGCAAAGAAGCAGCACTTGCTGGAGTTTGCTTTGCCTTTTTGTTAAATCCTTTAGGAAAAGAAGGATATGCTCAGAAAATAGAAGTTTGAAGAACAGATATATTGTACCTGTGATCACTGACTGGTCACAGGTGTCTTCCAGTACCTGAAGTGCTACGAGAGAGCTGGAGAGGGACTTTGGGTGAGGTCATGGAGTGACAGGACCAGGGGGAACAGCTTCACACTGGAGCTCTTTGGTATCATTTCAGGGCATCAGATAGGACAGTGTGGTGCAAAGTGTAACTGTGAATCTCTCTCTAGCAACACGCAGAGAGGAAGGTGTTAAAATTCAATGGGTTGAGTGTCTTATCTTACTAAATAATGTCTTGTACAAATTTCTCATGAAAGCTGTATCTTGTCTTCACAGATAAGTCCATTTTCATTCTATTCAAAATCAGTGAATTTCTAAAGCCAAAATCAGTGAGTTTCTAGTTGCCACCAAGGCAAACTACCTTGGGCTTCAGGCTGGACAAGTGCCAGAAAAAGGGCCAAGAGACCTCAGATTCAGGTATTTCTGTAAAAATCCAGCTGTTGTGTCTCAGCTGGGCAAATGGTGACCCCATGCACAGTCGTGGAAGTTCGATGCTCTAACCCCATGCTGTGGTGAATCCCAAGTGTGTGACAAGAGAACAGAAATCTCAAGTTTGCAATGTTTTAAAAAAGCCCGAGGCTGATGAGAAAATTAGCTTTGACATTCTGAATTCATGCTGGAAAGTATAAGGGAAAATGGGCTGATTATTATTAATAATCAGTAGCAGAAGTCAAATGTCTGAAGGACTATTTGAACTGCAATGATACCCTCTTGAAAGTTTGAAATGAACTCTTCATGAAAAGTTTAAAACTCAGGCTATTTGTTCATGAGCAATTCTTTAATGTCTGATTAGGGGAAAGTGTAGAACAGATGTTTTTCCCTGTTGTCATAGATAGCTAACTTTTGTGTCTTTCTTTAAAATGTAAAATATGCATCACAGTTTGGAAAACATTCACAAGCGATTACTTCATACTGTGAGCTGGAGCTGCCTTCCAGAGGGATGCATTATAGTCTGGTCAGATGCAATTGCCTGCAACTACTATTTCCTTTTTAAAAAAAGTTTTGCCATCTTGATAAACTTTCATTAACAACTCAGCCCAACTTGGGATATGTTATTTATAAGCCAGGAATTTCTCCTTTAAGGATAAATAGAGACAGATACTGAAATAATATCAAAATGGCAATTTTCCATTGGAGATGATGAAAGTGCCTTTGCCTACGATTATTCCCTATTTCATTCCAGCAACATTCCAACTATAATTTTAATTCTTCTGTAAAGAAAATATTTTGACAGCATAGAAAGGCATCACTGATGTTTGAAACTTGCCTTTTCTTCCCTTTTCCTCTCACACTGTTGTTTTTCAAGCCGACGTGTCTTTATATTTTTTCAGTATTGGTTAAAAAGTCCCTTTCTCAAATGAGGGATGAGCAAACTGAGCCCAGAGGCAGAGAATCGGTGCAGCCCTCTCCCAGGTGGGAATAGACACTCCCTTGTATTCCTTTCCTTTGCCACCATTTTGTTCCAGCCCTGAAAAGCAGCAAATGGTGGTTATTGTTTCTTTGCAGGGTATGGTTTTGTACTGGATCCATGTGCAAAGTGTAAACATGTCATCAGTCCTCATTTGCTATATCCAAAAACATTCCCCATGTCCATATTTGATTTTCAAGTGCATCTGTGCACTGATTGAAACCCTCCCAACATGCTGCTACGCAAATGCAAACCCACACATTGCTGATTTGGAATCAAATGCTCTTCTGCTTCCACACTTCCATTTCAAAGTTTGCCTCAGAGTTGCAGTATGTGCCCTTTTAACACATTTTTTTCCCCCTCTCACAAAGAGATCCCTGTGTTCATCGCAGGAGCCTGGTGCAGTCTTTTCCATTTTGTTCTTATTTATTTCTTGGAGCCTGCTTTTATTTTCACAGCTTATTTATCCTTTGTTTACAGCCCACATGTTCTCTTAACCAACAAAACCAATATTTAAACAAAGGAAGTAAAATGCTGAGTTATAATATAGGAATTTGCTATGGATAGAAAGTTGGATTGCAAATAGCAATGCATTTTGCCATTAATGTGCTGCTTCAAAAAGGAAAGAGAAAAAGCTTATTGAGTTGCAAATTTTCTGAAAAAGATGAATCTCTTATAAACTATGATGGAACATTTTCCTTTTAACACTCATCAGACTCCTCGTCCTGAAAAAAAAAAGGGGGGGGAGAGGAAAAGAAAAGTGCCAAAATGCGTAATTTTAAAGCAAGTTGTGTTGCACCTAATTATTTTTTCCATCCCTCCTGATATATGGGAGTTACCTTAACTGCAAAGCTCTGTAGTACCCTTTGCCTGTCATTTTTAATCAGGTTGTTTTAGGTAATTTTTGTTATGCCCCTCATTACTGAATTGTTTATCAATAGGTGCACCAAGTGTCACTAGCTTTTCTCATCAAGCCAGGTCTGACAAAGAGCTGCAGTGCATGGGAAAGAGGCAGCTAGGTGAAACTAATGCCATAGATGTTTGATTCATTAGGAGCTTATTGTTAACGGGGATGTCTGATTGTAAAGGCTCAGTCAAGCAAAAGAGTGCAGAGTAATCAGTCGGATTTATAGTTTGCAGGGCTCAAAAAAAAAAAAAAGAGAAAAAAAGAGAAAAAAAAAATCAACATAAACCTTTGGATATAGCAGAAACAGAAAAATCCCCTTTGGGCAGCCCTAACCTGAGACCAGCCAAATAAGGTCATGCTACATGAAGGTTGCCTGTTAGGTGATGGGAGATATAGGAGGATTACAGCCATATGGCATGGCCTATCATACCTTCTGACTTAAGATAACAAAGCCAAGCTTTGTGCTTAGCTGTTTTTGACTGACATCATCAATTTTATTTTATGTTGGTCACCTCCGGTAACAGGAAAAAATGGCCTAGGGTTGATAACACATGCCTGTTTTTTTTGGTATTAAGATGCCTTACAGCCAGTTTTGCACTGTAAAAAATTTCAAAGAATTAGTAGCTTGTTCTTCTATCAACCATCCTCCAGCAACTGTCAGCTCCCCCCTCCCTTGTTTTCGGTTTGTACCTTGCAAATGAGAGACAGCCTTATTCAGAACCAGATGTAAGGCTCCTAGAGAATGAGCGTAAGCTGTTGTACTTTAAGCCTAATGGGAAGTTTTATATGCAAGGGCCTTGAACTGATTAGTATAATTCCCTCTTTAATACAGCTGTCCCTCCAGATTAAGGTAAACCAAATGTTGCAATCAGAGATTAGTGTACCTTGCCAGTTATTAACATCCCCGGTTGCTCGCCGAGCACGTCAGGCACTAATGCTGTGTATTTATTTGCCACTTCCATACTGTAACTTGAACTTCTGCACCTGTCCAAGCATTCCAGGGAAGAGAGGGGTATTATTGGGAAGCAAAAGTTTTATACCTGTTCCACCTGTTTGGTTTTGTCACTGCCTGAGATTTTCTTTTTTTCCTGCCAAGATTGCCAGGTGGTTTAATCCGTTCCTCTGCCGGGTTTATGAAGAAAGACTTTGTCTGCTGAACTGCATTTGTTGCCCCTCATCTGCTTTCCCCTTATTGAATGTGTGCTACTCACCTAAACTGCCTCTTTATTTATTTATTTACTTACTTTCTTTGCCTTCCCCTGGCTTTTTTTTTTTTTCTTTTATTTTTTTTATTTTTGCAGAGTCTCTCTGGCTGCTCTTTGTGTGCCGAGGATGCGGCTCCGGGCGGGGAGAGGCAGCACCCGCTCCCGCTGTGCTCGCATCAGCCCGCGGTGCCTCTTGCCCAAGGTGGGTCACGCAGTTGTCTTCTTGCATTTGGCAGGATATCCTGTCCACCAGCAACACAGATGTCAAGGGGGACAATGTCCGGGTTATCGAGGCAAGATCTTTGCCTCCCCCCCACCTGATCAGATTTTCTAGATAAATGTACACCGTAAACAGACTTAAAAAGCTTAGTGGGGTTGAGAGTGTCTTGTGCAGCATGGAGGAAATCGATAAAGTTAGGCCGTGCTAAATAACTGCTCCTCAAATGCATTTAATTACTTTAGAGGACTGTTAATTTACCTACAAACATGAGAATCCTGGACAGGAAAAAAAGAGCTACAGAAGACACAGAGGAAGATGCTGCTTAAATGGGGCTTATTTCTTTTACGCAAAACATTAATTAACCCTACAGTTTAATAGCAGAAAGAGAGAATTTGCCTTTTCTAAACCAAAAATTAAGACAAACCCCCCCAACAAAATGCTTTGAAATACCTGCCCCCAGACCCTCTCAAGCACTGTGCTCTTCACAGGGAATGCAGAGCTGAATATCAGCTGCAGTTTTTGGAATATTGTTGCTTTCCAGCAAAGACCCTGTGAGGACACTTGTTTTTTTTAAATTGAATATATTCCTTATTAAATAGATAATTGACATAAGGTCAGAAAGGGCTGTTTCAGCACAGTCCCCCTAATACCAAAGTTTACCGCCGGCTGCACACTGCCTGCACGTTATGGCTTAATTGCAGATTTTTTGAAAAGACAAAAATATGTTCATATCTGAGGAATTATGTCTTGCAGCCTACTAAATATGCTAATGCAGTACTAAGCAGGGATAAAGTTCTTGCCATACCACCCAACAGTTGCGTGGGACACGCTGCCAAGTTATTGTTAATTGTAAAGCGCATGCAGGCTTTGCAATCCATCTTAATTGTCATACTTACTCCAGGTTTGGTGATAAGGCTAGATGGGCTGTTTTAAAGTGACAATGTTGACAAGGGGAAAGGGTGTGGGCTCGGGCTTGCAGTTCTGGAGGGGTTACGCGCTCTGACCTGCCGTAGGTTGATATGGACAGTCTGCAAGGGGATTTTAGTTGTCATGGGGTCCCCAGGCAGTTGAATAGAGTGACTGTCTGTCCTGCTTTTTCCTGTTAGGATCCTGACACGTGGAGCATTGATGAACTCAGCATAACGTTGAATAGGAGCTTTTTGGCAGCTGAGACACAAGGGCTAAGCTGCAGGTCAGAGATAACACTAGTGCAGATCTCCTCATGCACACAGTTAGTAGCATGCTTTCTTCCCTCCTGAGTGCAGGAAATAGCTCATGTTAAATACGTTCACTTTTCAGTTTTCCTTTCTTCTAAAACGCAGCTTGACAGATTGGGCTTTTCAGCTTCCCCCCCCCCCTCCTTATTTTTAATTTTTTTTTTCCACCACCTCTGCTTTCTACCTCAGAAATACTCTTCAGGAAGCAGGAGTTAATCTTGGTGAGGAAACGATAAGGTGATACTTGATTTTTCAGGGGAAAGCAGAAGGATATGACTGCCCGGTAACTGCACAAAAATTTGCAGGGACGCCTTTTTTTAGGGCTTCCCTTTGCTTTTTCCTTTCTCCTCCTTAGAGCAGAGAATGGGCAGGTCTGGCTGGAGGTAGGCAAGGGGTTTAAATAGCATCGGGGGCAGGAAGGAAGTGCTGGGAAGGTACATCGATAAAAGCCGCTTCCCCGCGCTTCTCTATCAGCTCCCTGGATCAGGTGAATCGGGTCGTTCCTTTCCCAACTTTAATGCATCCTGGCTGGCACAGAAATGTGTCTTTGATGTTGTTTTATATTCGGCCAAGTTTTTTTACGTGGTTCCCAAAGAAAGAGGGCGAGCATTGTCTCGGCTAAATGATGTCAGGGCCGGCATCCTGTGTACCGAGACAATGTTGAAGCCTCTATCTGCTCTTGGCATTGCTCTTGAGGCTGCCTGGGCTGTTTGAAGTGTTTGTGTCAGCAGGCCCTGAACCTGATGGAGATTTGGGCAGGGAGATCACTCTCAAACTGCCCTTTGCCTGCACACATGTGTGGGTTGTTGGGTGGCAGCAAGCCTGACATCACCCAACTCATCTTGCAGCTGGCCATGAGTTTGCCTGGAGCCAGAATGCTCTCCAAAGTGAGCGGAACTGTGCGCGTTTGTGTTGGGTGTTGGGGTGGAGCAGGACCTCTCCATGGGAAGAGCCTCACTGGTGATGGGGAGCTCTCCTCCCAGCAAGGTGGTGCTCAGCAGGAGCGGGGCAGAGCCAGGATGAGCCCCCATTGTGCGTCCCTGCCCGCATTAGCGGATTCCTGTGCCCGTGTTTAGACTTTGCACGACTTAATTGGGCCTCTGCAGCGAACCGTTTGCAGCCCAGGGGCCGAGGCTATTGTTTGCTCCTGTGGCTATCACTGAGAGCCATGCAGACAGGGAGAAGTATAGACATAAATACTGCCTTTGTTGCACTCTGGATGCTCCTTTTGCTATCCTGAACGATTTCATGCTCGCTCTTGGGTGACTTCAGCAGCTTTTCCAGTAGATGCGCTTCTATCACTTTCTTGGAGAGGTGGGAACTGGAAAGGGGATGGCAGAACCCGTTTGCATGAAATGGCCTTGCAGGATATGGCTGTTCCCTGTTTTCTGCTTTCTGGGTAGGCAGAGGGTCTGTGGCCACAGCCAGTGCCACCCAGAGCTTGGGGAACACTTCCCATCTGCCACTGTGGGGTTTTTCCTGGGAAAGCAGAGATGGGAGCTCTGCACATGTTCTTTGCTAAGCCATGAATTCATGATGAAATTTATAGGATGAGATCTATGACTCTGCTAATACTTCCACACAGCAGTTTGGCCTTTTCATTCCAGAGAGGGTTGGACAGGAGCTAAGAAGATCTGGCTTTTGTTTCCAACTCTTCTACAACTTCCTGTATGACCTTGGGCAAGTTGCTTAATCAAGCTGTCTCCAGCTTTCCTTTGTAGTAATGTTGCTTGCAAATGCTAGAAGAGTTGTGAATATGCAATGCTGATTTGGTAGGTGACATTCAGGTACTAATTTGACACCTTGCAGAGAAAAAACAATCCTCTGAAGTAAGAAAACAGAAATCTCAGTATCTCGCCTTGTCTTCAAATGCAGGATTCAATGAAACACCAACAGGAGCAAGATGCTGGCTGGTTTGAATCAGGGTTAGTTGCACATAGTGCCAACCCTGGCCATAAATTTTGCTCTCAAAAGGAATGGGATAAATTATGGAAAGTTATCTAAATGAAGGTCAGAGAGCATGTGTAGTGACAGCATATGAGAAATATAGGATCTGAAGATGACAGAGATATCAGGGGCACAGGTATGACTCAGGTATGAATGTTGGGTTTGTTCAGCCTGAAGGAGGCTCTGGGGAGACCTTAGAGGCCCCTGCAGTGCCTTAAGGGGCTCCAACAGAGCTGGAGAGGGACTGGGGACAAGGGCTTGGAGTGACAGGACAAGGGGAATGGCTTCAAACTACCAGAGAGCAGGTTTAGATGGGATACTGGGAAGGAATTCTTCCCTATGAGGGTGGGCAGGCCCTGGCACAGGGTGCCCAGAGAAGCTGTGGCTGCCCCTGGATCCCTGGAAGTGTCCAAGGTTGGACAGGGCTTGGAACAACCAGGTCTAGTGGAAGTGTCCCTGCGCATGGAAAGGTGTCAGGAGTGAGATGGTCCTTAAGGTCTCTTCCAACTCAGGTCATTCTCTCTCATAAATTTCCCTGTAGGAACAGACCTCTTGCTGGCCCTGCATGCAGAGGAGATGGAAGCCTGTGCTCTACATCCCCCAGGGAAAGGGATTGTCCTAGGAGTGCAGCCCATCCAGTTCAGTGCTAAGCTGTCACACAGCAACAGGAGCAGATGACTCTCGGTTTGGGAGGGCTGAGGGATTTTCTTAGAAGTGCTGGAATGTGCACAACTAAAATGTGTATGAGCTACAGAGAGCTCACACCTCCTTCATTAAAGCCATGGACATCTGAGTGCCTGAAGATCTGATAGGACTTGTTTTTTTAAAGTGGTAAAAGTATGTTATTAAAGACCAGCATATCTAGGAGCCTGATCACAGCCTGGTTTATAGGGAGTGGTAATATCTTTATTAAGCCAACTGATATAGTTGGAGGGGGAAAAAACAGACAAGGCCTCTACAGGGCTCTTTGCTGTAATTAAAATAGGCTGCTTATATCTAGTTAAATAATATGTAAACTCTTAAGGCCAAATGCTGCAGCTAGTTACTATTAGTGAGAAACTGTAAACTACAAAATCCCAAACCAGGAAGTCCCATGGAGATAAAAAAATATCTAAAGAGCAGTCAGAAATGTGCCCTATATTATTGATGCTTCAAGCGGTATTAAGTTGTGAAGGGCTGGAATGTAAACAGAGTTACAGATGTCTGATGCCGTAGGTTGAATTAGGGAAGCAGGAAATGCACTCCTTCGCTTGGGATGTTTGGAAAAAACACCTTCTGCCTGGCTTTATCTGAAACAGTTAAAGGTTTGTTTAACCTACAAAATAATTCGGAGGAGAATACACCGGGCAAAGTTGTTTCTTCTATTTATAGCGCCAAAAAATAGGAGCTGTGCAAACCAGCAGAACGTGGTCCCAGTTCACAGAGAGCTGCATTTTAGAAATGACCTAATGAGAGAGGGTCACAGTAAGGGTAGGTTGTGTCACAATGGAAAAAACTACAGCTGTGCACACACATGGCTACTCGGGGTAGGCAAGCCTGATCTTAGAGAGACAAGTATTGTATGTATCTTTGTCATGTAAAGCTAATGATTATTTTCCTCCCTCGGGGTGAAGTGCAAAGGATCAGTTTTGTTTCTTAGAAGAGGGTGGGAGAACAGTCTCTATAAACCGCTCTGGTAATCCTGATACTTTATTTCCCAACCTTGAAAGCCTACAGCCTTATCTTATCTCCCTATGGTTGTTGTTACCCTCGCCAAACTCTGCTGATGGGCTGCTAACATCGTTACATTTGCTCCTGATTTGAGTAGCCTAAGCAGAGAGCAGGCACTGCCTGTTGTATGTTCTGGTGCAGGCCCTGCTCCTCTGAAATCTACCCCAAAGAGAGCAACCTGTTGCTTTGAAGGAGTAGTGGTGTTTTGTTTTGTTTTGTTATTTTTTCTTTTTTTTTCCTTTTTTTTTGTTTGTTTGGTTTTTTGTTGTTGTTTTTTTAGTAGCATTAAAAAGCTCAGAACCCACCTTTGTGGATCTGGGATGGGAGGAATGAATTGGGTGGTGCAGGATTTGAGCTCTGTGGGGACAGGGGCTGGCAGGAGGCTGATGTGCAGCAGTGCAGACTTGTTCCTCAGAGGCAGAATTACCCTCCTGGAGGCTGGAGAGGAGCTATTTACAAGGACATGCAGTGACAGGACAAGGAGGAATGGCTTTAATATGACAGGGGGCAGGTTTGGATTGGATATTAGGAAGAAATTCCTCCCTGGCACAGGGTGCCCACAGAAGCTGTGGCTGCCCCTGGAATCCTGGAAGTGTCCAAGGCCAGGCTGGACAGGGCTTGGAGCACCCTGGGATGGTGGAAGGTGTCCCTGCCCATGGCAGGGGGTGAAATGAGATTAACTTTAAGGTCCCTTCCAACCCAAACCATTCCATGATTCCATGGATGATGCTCTGGGACACAATAACCTCCTCCTGCATTTATAATGAACAGTGGTTTGTGTTGGGGGTTTCTGAGAATTTAAATTTCTCAGCTCCTGCAAGTCCTGTGCTGGCTGCAGCATGGGGCAGTTTGTTATGACAGACAGCCCTCACAAACCTGAAATAGTCATTGCCCTTTTCACGGTGATTGTTGTTGGTAAACTCTTATAAATGGGAAGTGCCATTTCCTTCACATTGTTTGAAGTGTATTTGTTCAAGAAATAACTGAATAACAGTTTTCCGTTTTTAAACCAGGAGACTTTTTTCCCTAATGCCCTAACTCTAAATTAGTATTCTGGATATCCCAATGAGCCCAGAATAGCAGGGCAGCCAGGCCAGGGTCCAGGCATTAAGGCATCCTAGGAGTTAATCTTTCTCCTAATAATTAACTTTTTATTTATTTTTTATTAGAAATTTTGACTGTCATTTATTTCTTACCTCCAGCTGAAATGCTGAGTTAGGAGAAAAAAGCAGTGTCAAGAATCTGTCTTGGGACTATTTGTTTTGGATGACACCTAGGTAGCATCAGAGACACCTTTGCTGGGTGGGAGGTCTGAGGCAGAGCAGAATTACCGTGGCAACACGGGTTCCCTGAGTTTCCTTTTCGCACACTCGTTCGAATTAGTGACTTTAAAAGAAAAGACTTCATTTCTTCTGTGTCTGCAGTATGCTTTCCTCATTTTTTCCCTTCATTCCTGAGTTTTTGCTATTTCATACGCCTGAAACAATAGTAGTGTCTCAACTGATGGTAAGGAAATAGGTGAGAGTGTGGAAGAGCATTGTAATTAAATCATCCAACATAAAACAAACAAAAAAAAAATAGAAAAAGAAAAAAAAAGCATCGAATTTGTTTTTGTGAGCAGTGCTAGTTGCCTTGCCAGTCTGAAGCTGGCACTGTGGGTTTGCTGTAATCACTGAGCTGAGAAAAAGAGACACGGGGTTTGTTTGTTTGTTTGTCATCATGGAGTTGAGCAGGACTTAAGCACTTGAATGCACAACACTTTTCTCTGCTGCCTCTCTGTGTTTCTGGATCCGCATAATTTCCCCCCTTTTGATTCCTCCAATCTGTTTTTCTGACCCTTCTTAAGAATTAGGATTTATATATATCCCATTTGAATATCAGCTTGGAAAATGTGCCTTTTAGATTTTAAAAAGGAAGCGTGATAAAAATCAATTACACCTGTGGCTTCGAGTGCTTTGCTGGAGCACTGTCTCCTAGGGAAGATGTGTGTGTGTGTGTCTGTTGCTTTGCTTTGGGGACATCCAAGCATCTTTCTGGCCTGTTGGTGGGTCTGTAGGAGGATGGCACCTTAGGTTTGGTCTGGTACAATGTGGCAGCTGGGCAAATGCCCAAAATCTGGATCCTGGACGTGGTGCAATATGCTGTAGCGTAACATATAGACCTTTGGTTTTAACAGGAGGTTGTTCAAAGATTAGAAGGAAGAAAACACACATTTAAAAGCAAAAAATGTTGTAATCAAACAAGATGACAAATAGCAATAATAGGGAAAATAATTCCTCTTGTTTCCCAGTCCTGACTAGTGTACTTCGTCACCAAGGCCGATAATCCTCTATCACTTGGAGAGCAGATTCCAAAGGCGTGTGCTGTGCAGTATTTTCAGTGTAGCTGGTGAAGATCAAAGAGTGAGACCACAGAGCCTTCACCTCACTTTGGGAGCAGGGACCCTGCCTTGCTGCCCTGTGGAAGGTCACACTCCTCCTGCCACACGCTGACTGCTCACCCCAGCCCTGCCGGTAAAGGCTGTGCCAGAGGCAAGGGAAGGGATGGAAAGACATGTGGTGGAAAGATGTTGTGCTTTAACATTCCTTGGCTTGCAGATGGCAAACTCCAAACTAGTACAGGCCAGCCAGAGCAGCCAAAGGCTCTTCTCATGTCCTTTCAAAGCCGACCTCTAGGCACAGAGCTAGTGCTAATTGCTGGAACTCTGCTGAGGTCTGAGGAGGTGGGTACTGCACTGAGTGCATCTCTGCTCTTCTCTTGGCTCTGCCACTTGCTCCTTGTGACTGCAAATCATGTCCTCTGTGTGACACTTTTTTTAGTTGTGTCATGCTTTAGGATCTTTGGCTGGTGAATAATTAAAAGGGTGTGTGCCACTCATTTGAGTGACCCAGCAGGCAAAGGACTCATCTGTAAGGCACGTGGCCATTTCCAAACCAAGGCATGAAGATCATAGGCTTGTTAAGGTTGGAAGACACCTCTAAGATCATCGAGTCCCACAGAAAACCCAGCACCACTGTGTTCATCACAGATCCATATCCCCTTGCACTACATCCACACACCTCTGGAACGCTTCCAGGGATGGTGATTCCATCATTTCCCTGGGCAGTCTGCTCCAGTGCCTGACTAATCCCTTTCTGGATCTGCCCATGCTTCAGTCACAGTCAGGGGCTTTCCCCTGCCTTGCTTTCCAGCTGACCCTTCTGGAGGAAGGAGAACATCTTGAGCTGTGCCACCTCCCCCAGCAGCAGAGACTGGCACGGCACGCTGGCAGCGCTGCTTTGACCTGGTCTGTGCCGGCTGCAATGGTCAGGGTGGGCTGGGAGCCCCACTCACCACGGCCTTCCCATACTCTTGATGCTCTGGAGTTCAGGCTGCGTGGGAGTTTTGCCTGATCTGGTAGGTATGCAGTCAACATAATGTTCCAGCAAAGCTTACACACTTGAAACAGAGCTGCTTTGTGCTGAAAACAGGCAAGTTCCAGCAGTAGGGAGCCTCCAGCACTCTTGTACCTCGTATTTCTTATTTATAACCCTGGTGTTTTCTCTTCTTCTTAACTTGGATAGGGCGTGGAGCAACCTGGTCTAGGGCAATGTGAGGCGATCTTTGAGGTCCCTTCCAACCCATTCTGGGATCTTGTAATTCCATGAACTTGGCCTTCCCACCTTCTGCACACCATGCACAGACTGTCACCAGGTTTCCCTTCCCTGGCACTGACTGAGGTGCTGGTCAGACCACACAGTTCCTTAGGATGACACAGGGCAGTCTGATCTCTGGGGAAACTCTCCAGAACGACCCACCTCGCTTGACTTTATGCCTTGACACATCTGTGAGTCAGCGCAGCGCTGATACATTCTGCCAGATGCTTCCCTAGAAGAGTCGTCCTGACCCAGAGGTTTTGGTAGTCATCTCTGACAGACACCTCAGCCAACTTTCTTTGGGGCAGTCCTGTGGATATTGCAGATGGGCCAGGATGAAGCACTTGCTTTGACAGCAGCTCTCTCACTGCTAATGCTCATTGTGTCTGGGATGTCTCAGGCCATGGTGATTTCATGCTCTCATTTCCATACTCGGAGGGTTTGCATCTGAGCACGCTGCCCCTCCAACTGTTTGCAAGGATGTGGGTGTCTGGTGTTCCCTCTATCAGCCCCTTGCACCTTCGGTTTGCAGCCAAGCCAGTCATCCTTATTAATAGAAGGCTGGATTTCTGTGGTGAGACGTTGAGGTTGGTGTCACAGGGTGCAGCTCGGCGATAAGGACGTGCGTCTGCTGCCTTGGAGCACTGGCTGTGAGAGCTCCAACCAAGCCCAGCCTGGACGTGTGAAAATGTCCCTGTGGGACTCACCCTTCCAGGCTCCTCCCAGGTCAAGGGGTGCATCTGGCTCGACAGGGCAGGTTGGTGTGGGAGGCTCCCAGTGCCGCAGCTGTCCAGGGTTAGCCAGGAGGAAGGGAATGCTGGAAAATATTTTGAGGTGCAGGAGTCTCCTTTTAACCACCCAGCAGTGTCCTGGCCAGCCCCACCATCTCCTGCCAGCTCTGGAGATAAGCCCAGAGCGGGTCAGACCTAGGGATCACCGTGCCCCATCTCTGGCCACAGTGAACTGCAAGTGCCTGGGGTGATGCAGAGGATCAGGAGATGCAGGTAGTGACTTTTCCCAGTCCTCACCGTTTGCAGTAACTGTTTCCTTGTGTGTTTGGTGTGGTGTGAGCCCCACAGCCCCAAAGTGTCCTTGCAGACTTTTAACAGAGATGTCTCCAAGGAGCAGGCCAGGGTCTGTCTTGTGCTGTCCTTGTGTTTTGTTCTTGAGATAGACAGATGGACTGAAGTATTTGAGTTTATTGTTTCATGACACCGGTGGGGAAAGAAAAGGAAAAATACAAAACAACCAACCCTACAGAGAAGTTCCTGTGTCAGGACTGTCTCTAACCAATGCAGGAGGAATCATCATTGCTGGCCCATTTATTATCTTGTTTCCAGAGGCCTTTCTAAAACTACCCATGAGCATGAATAATTGTACCAACAGTTAAAATTATTAACACACCATTAATAAATACGAATAATCATATCAAAGGTTAAAATTATTAACAGTTGGTGTTTTTTTTGCTGTTGTTTTCCTTAGCTTTTTGCCTCCCTCCTGCTGCAAGGCAGCCATCCCAGCCGGAAACCTCTGCTTTTAAAGAAGGGCTTGCTGAGGAGAAAGGAGTGGGTTTCCTAAGCCACAGGATCAAAGCAAAACCTCCCAGCCCAGCCAGCACACAGGTTTCCTCCCTCTCCCAGGTTTCCAGCTCATGTCCGGGCTGGGTGTCCAGCTCAGCCGCCCCCAAGGATGCCATGAGTGCTCTCAGCTACCTCAGGATCACCTTTTTATTATTATTATTATTATTTATTATTTATTATTTTTTTGTAATTTAAAAATAATTTGGTGGCTCTCCAGCTGAGTTATCTGCTGCTGCTGCAGAATATGCTGCGTGTCGGACTCCCACAGCCCAAAGCCTCTGTTTCCTTTCTGCCAGTACCTTGGTATCTGCCTTGCCCAGGAGCCTGCTGATGAAGATTTCCTGTTTGTTTTGAGTCACTGCTGGAGTGATAAATATACTTCGTCTCTCTCCTCCGAGAGGAAAGAAACCAGCTGCCCCGAACTAAAGGGAAAAATATGTCGAAATTCCACCAAAGGGCCCTGTTATCACGAGGCTTCCCTGGAAGGATGAAGCGGGGTAACATGAGCTACGACAAAGGCGCGATTTCCTTGCTCAGAATGTTCCCTTTCTCCTTTCTCCTTTCACCATCTGCCTTTGCTCCGTAAATTTAATTTTTAAAACAGGTTAGGAATAAATAAATAAATTCAACACCCCCCCCCCCACCCCATAAACTTACACAGTGGAGTAATGCTTGGCTGGATAAACAAACAATTATACTTGTGGTTTCTTGATCTGACCACAAGCTTTAAATGCTGTATTTTTGCATGAACCTATAATGCTTCTGGATAAACAATTGTGTTTATATTGTCAGGAGTATCCAGCCTGGTGTTGTGTAATTTCTATGTGCGATTACTGGGATATAGGATAAATTCCAAAAGAAAAGAAAGGAAAGGAAGATTAGATTATTAAGTCATTTTTAATAAAAACAGCATAGTTTGGAATCGCTTATAGCTTAATTTGTAATTTTAAAAGAATGCAGTGCTGGCTTTTAAGTTTCTACAATTATCTTTTCATCTCTTTTTATGCTTTTCTTTACTAGAGATGGGGCCCAACCCAAACCCTTGGATCTAAACCCGAGATCCAGGTTCAGATCTGAGTTCAGAGCTCCAACCTCATTCCCAAAGAAGCAGAGTCAGGCCAGCAAGCTCCTGCTCGGGCTGCATTTGAATTTTGCAGCCCAGGTTCAAGCAGTGTTTGATTCTCAGGAGCCACATGTGGGGCAAGTGGTGGTGGCCCTGGGGCCCCGAGGTGCCTCCAGCCCTGCAGAGCAGCCAGGTGGGGTGGCAGGGGTCACAAAAGTGCTGCAGGTCAGTGATACAAGAAAATGCTCATTAAAAATATCTTGGGGGCAGCTTTGGTCTGGTTCGAACCTACCCAAGGCAAGCACAACCTCTCGCCGTGGCTTGGAGGAATGTGCATTTCCAAAGAGGATTTGGGGTTTTTTTGGATGAAAATTCTTCCGAAGGCACAGGGCTAAGTTTTGCTTTTGATAGGTGTCTGAACTGCTGCTTATGGGAAAAAAGAGGTGGTTTTACTCCAGTTTTTCTACACTTTTTGCTATATTTCTCCTTTTTTTTTTTTTTCTTGTAGACGCCTTAAGCATTGCCAAACAATATGTGCTTTTCTCTACTCACCAGCACATTCCCACTCCAACAGGCTAACCCAGCTCTCCTTTTTATCACTGAGTGAAATCACATGGAACAAAAATAATTATATTTAAGCAGTTTGAAGTGCACTTTTTTTCCTGTGGTTTACCTTTACCATCTCCTAGTAAAATATAATTTCGTCTTTCACAGCAGATGAAAAAAGACCATTATAACTTTAAAGCATGAGATTATAAAAGACTGCAGCTAGTTTAGCTCTCACAGTTAGAAGTTAATTCTAAGTCACTGGAATTGAAAACATCAGTTTGCAACATTTACTGGCTTGCTATAAAAATGTATTCCCCTGTGTTATGTTAAACATGAGAAACTACACCTCGGTGTGTCCATTATTTATATATTTATTCATATCTTGCTGCTTTTGATTCAGCTGTGTAACTGTATGCAAAACAGATAATTACTGGGGAACAGAATAATTTGTATTTTGAGGGGAATAAATACCCTGAAGGATTTGCTTTTGGGGAAAGAACACGCTGCAAAGAAATTACATAGATTTTTGAAACAGATATGAAAACAAAACGGAACAAACAAAACAAAAAGGTGAGAAAATACAGGCCCAGCAGCTTTGACCTTACTGTGTTTGTGGTGGGGGAAATAATTTTCCTTTCTCAGCACCCAAATCCACCTTGGAAAATTGAATGTGAGGCCCATTATTTGACATGGTTATGCGTAAAACAGGGTTTAATGGCAGCTCCACCCAAATATCAGAATGATGCTGGGGGGCTGGCTGATCTCTGTGGAGTGTTGAGACTGGGACCAACACATTCTTCCCCGTGAAAAGGGGCTGCTTAAGAGATACCTGCACCAAATTTGCCTCACAGACAGCAATTATTTTGAGGAAAATGCCATTTTCCTGTCCCTTTTCAGCCCACGGGGTCCCTTGTGTTCACCACCCTGTGGTGCCATTGGTGGCAAGGGAGCAGCTCTGGATAGGCTTCCACACAGGTAAACACTACAAACCTCCCTCCTGCAGCTTTTTTCTCTGATTTAGCACCAGACAGTGGAAGAGAGATGCTGAAGACATTAATTTCAACATTTCCAGTAACAGAATTACTACTGGAAACGTGGCTGAATAACAGCATCACTGCTCATCTCCCTCTGATTTATTCAGCGCCAGCGTTTGCCTGTTCCATTTCTGTTTGCAGGCGTTCTGGTGGGAAATAAGAGTTTCCCAAAGTTTCCTACAAGTGAGGGTTTTACAAGCAAGTCCATGCCAAAAATGGTTGTCTGGTCATCTTAAAATGGCTCGAACAGCTTTGGAACCTGGGTGGTGCAAAGGGATATCAAGGCTGCTCTGTGGAGCATCCAAAGGGTCCAACTGCAAGGCCAGGTTGGACAGGGCTTGAAGCAGCCTGGTCTGGTGCAAGGTGTCCTTGCCTCATGGCAGGGGGTGGAATAATTTGGCCTTTAAGGTCTCTTCCAACCCAAACCATGCTGAGATTTTATGATTCAATGATCAGCCAGCATCCTGACGGTGCCTCTGAGCATCTCCTGGGACCCAGACGAGCAGCTCATGTTTGGCTGTGGAAGGGAAATTTCTCACACGCACGGGGTAAGTACTCATGGCAGCTGGCTGTTTATCTCAGGTATTTGGAAGCTCTTTTTGCTGTAGCTGTGTCCTGGTCTCTGGCATAGGCACCCCACAACAACTCGGAGAGGCTGCACCCTGTCATTGAGACACAAGGAGGGCAAAGTGACACAAAGGGGCACATGGCAGGATATGGGGTGACCCCCGGTTTTCAAAATGCTTGGTTAGAATAGGAGATGGTTTCTGTGTTACTCTGCCTCACGGGACCGTGCCTTTCCACCAAGAAAAAAGAAAAGTTTAATATGAAGACACTCTGCAAACAAATATAGTCATGGGTAGCAGCGCACGAAAAGCAGTTTAACACAGTGCTAAAGAAAATCAAAGTGAAAAATCTCGGTCTTAAAATCGCAGCCTTAACACTTCCACCAGGACTGATCATAAGTTTCTTTTTCTTTTTTTTTTTTTTTCCTCTTTCCTTTTGGTGGAGAAGTTTTCGAAGGTATTTTTCAAACTTTCCAGTTTAGCAATGTGTTGGCTCAAATTGAAAAGAGAACTAGGCACTGGGTCACAGGCAGAATTAGGTTTGTGCTGGTGGTGGGGGCAGGTTGCTGACACAGCTACAATCAGACAAAACATTCAAAACTTCTGGCTTTGTACTTCTCAAATGCCTCTTTTAGAAAATCGCTTAAGTTGTTATTAACATCCACCACCCACCTTCCCTTTCTGGTCCTGACATTGTGTAATAATAGATAATGTTGACATATGTTCCCTGCTGGTCAGAAATACTATACTTCTGTGAAAGGTAACATTTTCAAGCAATGACAAAATGTATTTTACTTGGACAGAACATTAGTTATTGGACTAATCTCCCAATGTGGGATGTGGGGTAAAAGTTTTAACATTTTAGTTGTGGGAGAAAGTTTGTTGGGACAGTAAAAGCATCAGTATGGGGTGTGTTTAGTTTTCTCCATTTCTAGAGGTACTGGCTTGGTATCAAACTCTTGCGTCCGTAGGAATTTAAAAGAAACATTTGCAGTATGTATGAGGAACAGCTGTCTGTGTACTCCCAGCAACTTTTCAAAATGACTATTTGGACATTTTTTCCCTTGGAAGGATTAGAAAGCTAAGGAATATGTGTGTATGTGTGTGTGTGTGTGTCCCACGAGCTCTGAAAATAATTTTTTATTTTACTGGATCAATTTTGAAATATTGAGTAATTGCAAAAAGAGCTGCCTTTTTGTTTCTATTTCCCACTAAACAAAGCTGTCTGAAAATAGAAAAAGAGGAAGAGACAGCAAAATCTTCCAAACAAATATGTTGTGAAAAAACTACTTTTGAAAGTAATCTAGGGTGAGATTCTATAAAAACCTGTCTGCTTTGCATGTTACCCAGCTCAGCACAAGACAGCACAAGCCTGGGGAAATCGGGTTTTATTTTAGGTCTTGCATGGATCTCTGTGCTGGGGAAGCTGGAAATCAATTCCTTTATTGAATCTGGTCTTTTTACATGCTACAACAGGATTCAGAAATAATCACAGGGGGTCTTGTCATGTGGCACATAAACATCTCTGGCAGTGGGCTCCCTAAGATTTTTTTTCTCCCCTGCACTACAAAGCGGGCTGATGAGAAATGTGGCTTTTCCTGCAAAACCAGGGAAGTTTTAGGGAGCAGCCCTCTGTCCAGCACCTATCCACTGCCTCCCAGGCTCTGACACACCAGTCTGTGGGGAGCAGGAGCTTCAACCTGCTCAGCCCTTGCCCCAAGCCCTGAGCCCTGGGGACATCCTGGGGACATCCTGGGGACATCCTGGGGACATCCCAGGGCCTCCCAGCAAACCTTTCCCGTTTGGGTAGCGAGGTGCGAGGTGTGGGGGTCTGGGATGGGATGTCCCACAGAGCAGCTCCCCTGCCAGCTCCCCATCCATCTTCCTTCCCCCATCAGGAGCATCCTGTTTGTTTTCAAACTCTCCCTGCGTGTCTGTCGGGCTGCCTTGGGCTGGCTCTGTTCTCAGTTACACCCATTGATGTCAGTGGGGTTGCGTTGGTGGAATCAGGAGAAGAATTTGGCTCCTTGTCGTTTTATTCCCCCTCTCCTCAGGGTTTTTTTTTTTTTTTTTGACACTGCTGAGGCTGAGCCCAGCCTGCTGCCTGGCTTGTCCCAGGCTCCTGCCGCCGCTGGGGTGAGAGCTTCTCCTCTGCAGCTCCTGCTGCTTGGCACAGCTTCGCTGCTTCGGATCCAATCTCGGCTCAAAACATATCTGTTCTGCTTTCTGCTTCCTCCCTCCCTCTCTGCTCGCTGTAAAGCATTTTATTATCCAGACTTTAGGGAAGGCTCTGTACAAAAGAGCAATGAAGTTGTGAGGTTATTTGTTTTGGTGTGGCTGATCCAATAGTATAAGCTGCTTCCCTCCTTTAATCTTCCCCTCTTTAGATAGCACATAGGCTTTTATGTCCATTAATTGTCAGAAATAAATGCTTCTTCAGCTATTACTTCCTGAAACAGAGCAGCGATCTCCCTTGCATACAGCTGTTTATATTATGCATAGCACAGCCCTGTCATAAGAATACATTATAAGTTTTTGTGGGACCTTGCACTCGCATTTAACATAATTTCCAGTTTAACTTTCCTTTTTCCAAAGTATCCAGTGGGCTACTGAGCAGCAATGCCTGCTGCCCCTCAGCTGCCATGGCCCAGGAACAGCCCTTGCAGAAGCCAGCAGGCATTAGAAGACATGGAAGAGGGATAGGATATAGTGGGTAAGGTTAGTGGATTTTCATGTTGCTGCTTTAGGACCTAATCATTATTAATTATTCGCTTAATAGTAGAGACTTCATGTCCCAGCTGAGATTAAGACCAAATGATGCCAGATGTAGTGTAAACACCTATTAAGTCATGGTCCCTTTATCAAACAATTTACAGTCTAAGTAGACAAGACAGAGAAAAGATGGGAGATGAACAAAGAGGTGTCAGCACCGGAGACAGGAAATTGGAGGAACAGGGGCATTAGGGATAGGGAGGGAAATGAAGGCCCAGAGTGTAATTTCTGGAGATAATCAGAGAAAGACCCAGAACTGGGGTAAAAGCTGAGACTCCTCTGGAAAGACACTGAAACTTTCAGCCACAGCTGAAAATGGTCCTGCTCATCACCACTGCTGGCAGGGCTCGGTGGGAAGGAAGAGGTGGTGGAGATGCTCATTGCCCACTTCCACCAGCACAACCTGAGCTCCAGCACTGCTGACAGGGCACCTCTGAACTAACCCAGAGGGTATTTCTGAGCAGGGCTGGGGGATATTCCCTGCAGCCTCTTCTGCAGGATGGGGGCAAGGAGTGCACAAAGTTGGTGCAAGGAGAAATCCCCTCAACCTTAAGGATTGCTTCTCTCCTTCCTGGTACCTTTCCCAGGCCCCTTGGCGTGTGAGCACCACCAGCCCAGGCTCTCACGCTCACTGACATCTACTTACTCCTATTTACACAATTTAATTTGCACCACCTTACAAATCACCTCTGGATTTGGCCCCCAGTTCAGTCCACCTCTAACAAACAGACCGATGTGCTTGGCTACAAATGGTCTGACGGCTCGGGTTTGTCACTTTGAGAGGGCTGCTTTGATTTGTGTCTGTTTTTAAATTTAGCTCTGTGCAGCAGCAAAGAGCTGACAACTTTTCTAAAGTTTCTTAAATTCTCAAAATGCACTACAAATGTTAACTCTCTGGCAACAAACTATTTGGGACACTTTGCTTATGTCTCCATGAATAACTTTTGGAAAGGGTTGTGACATACTTGTACCATTATTTTGTATGGCAATTGAAGAAAAAAAAAATCTTGGAAGGATGTTTGTTTTTATTTTTCTTCTTCTGACCACTCTGTTTGGAAGAGCTGCCAAGTTTGACTCTAAACTTGCAAGTATAGTAACTTTTTTCCTTTGAAACTTGGGTCTATAATGTCTGAAGCAGCTTTTGGTTGAAAGCAATTGTTACGTTCCTGACTCTTGTGATCAATCGAAATCAATTTCATACAGAAGGTTAACAGAGAAGGTCCAAACAAATGAATCCATGTGCATTTATCTGACAGTATTTCATATACAAATAACGAAAGCAGTACATTATCAATTCTCCGTAGTAAGAAGTATTCTTCATGTTTTTGTAAAATGTACTTAAGAGCCGACTTTGAAGAAAGACTTTGAAAACTTGCCAAACCTTCTTTGTATTTTGAAAGTCCACATCAAGAAAGTAGTAAATAGTCATTGAGCGTAGGAAAAAGGAAACTATTAGCATTGTTTTCTTTGAAAGATAAAAAGAGAAATGCAGTGCAAAACTTCATAATCTCTGAAATGTGTATTTGTTATTTGAATCAATTTAAAACAATTGTCACTGTTAAGTTCATGTTAGCCTGCCTACTGAACTGTGTAAAATGGTTCTGTATCTGCTGGTTTCATGTATGTGGGTTCCCCCCTTTTCTCATCTCGTTCTAATTTTATAGGCTTAAGCATTTCCATTTAACTGCAGACTTAGAATTTATATGAAGGCTCTGCTTAAAGAATCCAACTTCAGCTCCCCAACCCTCCTCAGGATTTTTAAACCTGTTTTCATTCCTCTAATGTAAGAAAGGATATTTATCCTTGATTTCTATAAAGCAATAGTTCTTTAGCTTTTCCCTTTCTGGGGCCTCATTGCCATTGTGCAGCAGCTCATTGTGATGTGTTCGGTTAAAATATCCTCCTTTTTTTTTTTTTTTTTTTGTTGTTGTTTTTATTTCCAGAAGTAAATAGCTCCTGGGCCAGGCTTTCTCTTATTGTTAGTGTGATTTGGCGCAGCATCATTTTAAAAATTGCTGCTTGTCACCAGGAAACATGAGACCAGGTGGTTTCCATTGGCTGAAAAAAAACCAAGAGAGGATCATGTCAGAACAAGCTTAACCACGTGTGGGGATGGGAATATGTGCAGACACACACAATATTCCACCTTTGAACAGGTACATCACAAGCTCCCACCGAACACGAGAACCTTGCTATTATTTAATGATGTGTAATCAAGGAGCCAGCTTGCCTTTTACCACCACTAATGCAGGTTGTACTTATGCATATATTAATTGCAAGGCCATTAAGCTGTCCCATGTGTGAGGTAGTGCTATGAGGAAATGCCTGTTCACTTCATCTTTAGTAAGTTCAGCACACGTTGGGCTAAAAGGGGATCTAAGCCGCATGTAACCTGAGAGAAACAGAAGTGGAAGTTGGTACGTGGAGAAACATGTGTGTGCCATGTAGAAATGGGAGATTTCCCCCTGTTTGCCCTGGAGGTGGCTGTGGGTTTTAAAAGGGTCACAGCTGAGACCTTGCACGGCTGTGTGGGCATATTGGGGTGTTTGGTGGACAACTACAAACGCTGACCTTTTAAGAAGGATCGTGTCTTTATATAGAAAACGTATATTTGTGGATGAGATAAAGGTAGGATTACAGTAAGGATTTTTTTGGCAGGAGTTTCTGTGATTGTATTTCTTAAGAAGATAGTTGATGGATTAAACGATCATCTGAGATTTTCAGAGTTTGTAAAGACTTTCAGATTTACCAATTCATCATCTCTTGTCTCCATCTAATTATTACAAATCTGTTGCCTCTAAATATTTGTTGCTGCTGGATATTGACTCATGTCCTGCCCTAGCTTTGCTCAAAGTATCTATCCCATTTTACAATAAACAATCAGGAAAACATAAAATAGATTAAACTGTGATAAATGCCAAATGCAGGAAAAAATCCTGCTGAAGAGTAAGAGAATTTTTCATGCTTCTCTGCCTCCAGTTTTTCATTGATAAAATGCACCTATTCACATTCACTTCTCGCATGACTTTTTCTTCTGTAATAAATAGTCTAAGCCTGGACCTGTTCATGTCCCTTCTCCTTGCAGGGAGATGATTGAAGTATAGTGGGACAGGATTTTGTTCTGGCCCTGCACAGGACACACCCAATAATCCCACCCTGTGCCTGAGAGCACTGACCAAAGGAAGGAGAGAAATTTTAGAGGTTTTATTTTTCTATTAACCAGCATCAAGCAGGCACCCTGCCCCCCCCAGCAGATGAAGAGAAATGTCACATTTGTACTCATGCCTAGAAGAGCAATGTGAATGATTATTCAGTATTTAAATTATCATTATTTTTTTTTCCCTTCATGCTAAAAGGGTCTTTTTTATAAGAGTGTTTCCCATGCTCTCATTTGGATTGTGACTCTAGGATTTATCTGATAGCTGATTAAGCGCTCTATTTTTTAATTTTTTTTGTGTGGATGCTCTGATCTTTAGCAAGCAGCATGTAGCTTAAAAGACACATATTTTGAATTTTCTGGGTATTTGACTAATTTCAATGAGGCCAGGTCTTCATCCCAAGTCTGTTAGCATTGCCTCAGCTTTAAGAGCTAGATAGGGGCAGTTTGGATGTTCATACAAAGCAATAAAGGAAAAAATTACTTGCTTTTTTTTTTTTAGCAATGGCACTTGTCCATTTCTACATTCCTGGTAAAAAAAAGTCTTTAAGTAGTTCTTTTAGGGATGACTTTTGGTCTAGTTGCTATTTAGTGATAATATCAAATGCTTTTTATTCTTCCAAAATGCTAATTTAATGCTGCATTATTCTACCAGTACTATCCCTGCAATGAAGCAGAATCTCATCAGGTTAAACTTTTCGGTTTGCAAAATCAAAGCGAAAGGCAGAGGGATAAACTCTCCTCTGAGTGATGAGCTAGACGATCCATTGGCCTCAAAGAAATTGGGATTTACAGTGGTGTAATGAAACCCAGAACTTCTCACATGGATTTTCTATAGAGTTTTGTTAATTCTCGAAACATGGAACTGTAATAATCCTCCTGTTCCTAAGGACTTTCTAACTACAGTCCTAGGGGCACTCAGGTTACACTGGATTGAGGAGGTGTGGTTTGCATTGCCCATGTGGAAGTTCTAGGATAACTGCAGCTGGAATGAGCAGAGAAATTCTCATTAATGCATAAACTACTGTAACTATGCCTTGTGCTGCCTAGAAACTTCCTGCCTACATTTTTAAGGAGAAACCCAAGTTATTCAGCAAAAATATCCTTGACAGTGCTTCACTTTGGTTTGCAGTTGCAAAAAAGTGCTTTTCCAAAACTCAGTGTAGACGAAACCTGTTGGGGCTCCATGCCTTTGGGAAAGGGGATGTGTCAAAGTCATTGGTGGGGTGCCACTGAGTGGTGCATCCAGCCACCATCCTGGGCATCCACCAAATTTTGGGATGAGAGCATCTCGCTGCCGGCCCCCACCCTACCCTGCAGCCTCTGGGACATTCCTACAGCCTCTTTCCAGAGAAATCCCACGCCGGCAGGGTGACTCACATCAGAAGACATTCCAGAAAGAAGAATAATTATGCCGTTGCTGGAATTGATGTAATGGTGTTTTTCAGGATGCTTTAATAGACATGAGTGATGTTTTGGCAGGCAATCGAAATAACCCTGGATATCTGATTGCATTACTGACTGCTACCAAGGGCATCTCTGGGGAAAGGGACATTACTTAAGGTACTTTCTCCATATTTTTAACTTGCTGGAGCGAAGTTTCAGCGCAGCATAGGGCTCTTTTTCAGAAGACAGACATATTGGAGAGCTTAACCAAGACATATAACAAACCAAACTCTAAACATATACAGATTCCAAGAGACAGGCCTGTGTAAACAACATCATAATTCCCTGGGTTATGCGCTGTTTAAAATAACATTCAGCTATGCATTCACCTCAAAAGATTGCCACTTAACAGTGTTGTTTCTTTTTGTAATCTTTATTGTTTAGGTTTATTATGGCTCTCATTTTTTTTTCCCCCTTTAGAAAACATAAACAATTTCCTTGTTCGCCCCGCCAGCGGGATCCCCGTGTCCTGGCAGCGCTTCCTCTGCGCCATGGCCAGCTCAAAAGATAACAACTCAGGACTGCCTTGAGCCTTCTTCTCCCAGAATTAAGTTTATTCTCCCTGCTTCTATGTGTTTCACAGCCATGTTCCTCAGGATGGTGTTTCTCATTATGAATGATTACTACCAGTGTTTAAACACATCGGTTGGAATCCTCTTGTTTAACACCCACGCGGTCCCACCGAGGCCTCATTGCCTTCATTTTAGGCCATATATTAAAAAAATGACAATAAAAGAAACCCTGCACGCTGATGTCCCCGGGTTGTTTTGCAGAGCCTTGTAGTTTAGCTGCTCTCTGCAGGTAAATTGGTCTTTTTCTTGGTCTGGCACGTTGATAAGCCTTCACACTTGGCTGGGCTTGAGGTGCGTTTGTGCAAAGGCAGATTGTTTTAGTTAACATAATCAGTGAACTCACTGTTCTACCTGGATGTCTGGGAGAATTGCCAAGAGATTTCCCAACATTTCAATCAGAGGCAGGGGCTATAAAGCTGTCAGTTTTCTTGTAGGCCAATTTGCCTTTGCCATGGTTCTAACGTTGTGCTCATTTATAAAGAAATCAGCCCAGGTCTTTTGGGGTAATATTTTATGCTGGTTTCAATTTGAAGAAGAATGATTTCTTTTTTCTGCCTTTTTTTACTTTTTATTGTAAAGATGCATTTTCAAAAGCCATTTCCTGACACAGGGAAATGCCCCACTTTAAGATTCTGATACAATAGTAATTAAAAAAGGAATTAAATAATTAATTAATACTCCATCTTTGTTCCCAGCATTGGAGCCAAGCTCCTTTCACATATCGTACCAGCCTCAAGTAAATCTGTTCTTAAACAAAGAAATGAAGCTCCTTAGGTCAAATGTTCAGAGTGATCTAGGTCTGCCTAGTAATTAGAATCAGAGATATGTTAAACTACCTGGAAATAATTCACTTTCACAGGGGGAAAAAAAGTATACCTACAAGTTTATGGTTTGCAGGTCATTGTCATCTACCCTACTTCCACCTGCTGCAATAAATTCCAGTGAAATATCTACTTCTGAGTACTGAACTTTTTTTTTTTTTTCTCCCAAGCCTTCAATATTTACCACCTTATGCCAGATTACATCATGTAACCTTCAACAGCGTTGTGACATTTTTTGGATGGGATGCATGGAGCAGGGGATCACTTCCGCTTGAAGTTTATTGATGTCCCCCACAGGAAGTTTTTCAGTATCTTGCCAACTGGATGTTTTTTAAGTATTTTGTCATGTTTAAGGCCTAGGACAACTGTTGGCCACTTTTGCAAGATGGTGATGAGAAAGGTGGACACATTCCTTCTGCTCTGCAATGCCTCCAGCTGCAGGGAGTGGTGGTGGCAGGAGTGATGCTGAGTGCGCGGTCCTGTGTCAGCCTGCAGGACACAGGTATGTGGTGCCATCAAACACACTTTGCAAGATCGTCCTCAGTAGGTTTGTAATTTTGAAGTTTTGGGTTCCTGAGGGTCAGCACCTCAGGAACTTGATGCAATGAAGCAGGAGGATGGTGACCCTGGGAGGTAGAAGAGATGGGGTAGGTTTAGGCTGAACTTTGCAGTTGTTCAGTCTGGAGAAGTCTCCAGGAAGATCCTTAAGCACCTTCCTAAAGGTGCTGCAGGAGAGCTGGAGAGAGACTCTTTGGTCTTTTTCTTGGGGACCTGTAGTGACAGAAAAAGGAGGAATGGCTTCACACTGTCAGAGGGCAGGTTTAGATGGGATATTTGGAAGAAATTCCTCCCTGTGAGGGTAGTGAGACCCTGGCACATGTTGCTTAGAGAAACTGTGGCTGCCCCATCCCTGAAAGTGTTAAAGGCCAGGCTGGATGGGGCTCTGGAGTCCTGGTCTAGTGAGAAATGTCCCTGGCCATGGCAGGCAGGCTTGGAAGGAGATGGTCTTTAAGATCCCTTCCAACCCAAACCTTCTGGGATTCTATGATCACCTGTCATGGGAGGATTTCATTCCTACCAGGAGCATATTAGGGCATGACAAATTCACCTGTCGGAGGCTTCACACAGCTGATTTATTTGCCAAGACAGGTGGAGAGCTGCCCAGGCTTATCTCTGAGCAAAGTGGAATGAGAAGAGGCACATTAAAGAAGTTCTGCCTCTGATTGCAAAGACGAGAGCGCGACTGTTACAGCGCCGCAAATTAGCAGACGGTTTTAAACCAGCTCCCCAGCACTGAAATTAAAAGCACTTAATACAGGAATCATATTCTCTAGCTAAGGCACAACGGGACTCTGGTGAATTTAGTTTATAATGCTTCCGTGTTGTAACAGAAATTTGTCTTTTTGAGGCAATCAGGGGAGCCGCATTACAGCAGGACTCGCAAAGATTCGTGTTTGTGTCTGGCGGTTGCAAATGCATTAACTCTTTCATGTGAAACTCCTCTGCCAGTGCCAGGATTGCTTCTGTGCTGAGTTCAGTGGGCCTCTGAGAAATAATGTTCAGTTCCAGGTGAATAGGGGATAGGTAGCAAAACTGCCACATGTTCATTTCTTGAACAGAAAAAAGGATCTTGTAATGGAATTTAATGAGTAAATATATGTTGGAGTGTTTACTCTTGGAGAGTATTTGTTGCCAATTTAGCAATTAAGCAAATCAACCTTTGGTGTTGTGGCTCAGCCACCCACCAGATCCATGAACATTTAAATCAAGAAAGCAGTTTTTGGAAGATTATTGTTGTTAAGAAGAAATAAAATTGTCTTACATGAATTAACATTTTCCTCACACAAAGTGATATAGGCATATAGACATAGAATCCCAGAATGGTTTGGGCGGGCATGTCATTCTACTCCCTGACATGGGCAGGGACGCTTTCAACTAGACTAGGATTCTCAGAGCCCCATCCAGCCTGGCCTTGGACACTTCCAGGGATGAGGCAGCCACAGTTTCTTTTGACTACCTGTGCCAGGGCCTCACTGCTCACACGGGGAAAAATTTCTTCCAAATATCCCATCTAAACCTACTCTCTTTCAGTCTGAAGATGTTCCCCCTTGTCCTGTCACTCCAAATTCTTGTAAATATTCTCTCACCATCTTTCTCATCAGGTCCCTCCAGATAGTAGATGGCCACAATCAGGACACCCCCAAAACCTTCTCTTTTTTGGGATGAAGAATCCCAGTTCTCCCAGCCTCTCCTCATAGGAGAGACTGTCAGTTTATTTTCCCTTTCTCTCAAATGTTGGCAAACACACCACAACACCCTGCATTGTAATGAGATAGCAGAGGAGCTGGCTGCCATGCTCATTACTGTTTCATTACTTGGTGATCGGGAGAGCTTTTTTCCATCAGTGCCTGATTTCTGTGTTATCAGGAAAAGGGCAAGATCTTTGATGTTTTGTAACATTCTTCAGCGCTACTAGAAAACTACTTGTTTTCTTTCTTTTCAAGGATAAATCAGTGGTTTGTAATTGATCTATAGCAGATCTTTTGGATTCAACCTAGGGTCATGTATAAAATATTAAATATGGCCATTATAGGGACTATGCTTTTTTAGGAAAAAAAAACTGTATGGGTGTTAGCCTTTATATCCTAGAAAAATTCCAGCTTGGGTAATTAATTTTTTCCTACATTCATTTTCCATGCAATTTTAATTGGGTACAATATTTTTCACTTCCAGTGCAAAGTAAAAGTGCATTGTCCTGTGCTGTGAAAGGGTTAATACGTGCTGAGCTGGAGGTTGCTGCACTTCAGTAGTAAGTGAATCTGCTACGTATGTTTGAAGAAACCAGCACAGAAAAATGCCAAATCCTCTTGAAATAAGGTACCAAATTTGTCAGATGTTTTGGCATGCTGTAAAAGTTTAAAATTACATTAGTGGCGTCCAAGTTATCACACACATATCCTAAAAAGCAGATTTTTGTAGTGTTCAAATATTCAGCATGCGGCTCATCAGATTGCGTTAACCACCACTACAAAAGGGAAAGGAATCAATACATATGTAAATGTGATTCTGGTTTAAAAATCTATTTTGGGTTTTACTGTTGCCATGCTAAAAGGCATTGTAAACTGCAACAGACCCATTTCCTATGGGTTGGCTTCCCTCTGCCACTGGAGTAAGTGGAGCACGTGGCTCTCCAGGAGAGGAGAGCAGTGAAATGAGGGCTGGTGTTAATCATTTCCAGGAGATCTCGTTCCATGTTGAGGAGGTGCCTAGAGATGAAACCCGTTTGAGAGGTTTTCCTGGGCTTTGGAAACCACATAGATTGTTTAAACATTTATTATGGATTGCATAGCATGGGCAAAACATACTTTGGTTTTTGGATTAGGCAATAAGTGTTGTCATTAACACCAGGCTCTGTCTAATTTAAGAAATCTGAGTCAGTTGTCTGAGGCTGCGAGGTCCATTAGCAAATTTTTCTCCATCTGTGGAAGATCTTACAGGTCACCTAGAATTATACTTTTTATTTTTCTGCTCTGGTAGATCCAACCCAATTCAAAATATTCACAAAGTCTGAAACTGTATGTATAAAGAAGAGCAGACAAATAGCATTTTCCCCAAGCAGTGGTCCTTGAAGTTGTTTACATTCATCTATATCAGTAAAATCAAAAGCCGGGTGTTCTTCTTCATCCTCTCCTTTGTACATTGTATTTGTTTCCTTTGAAAAGAGTTGGCACTGGAGAGAATAATGATTGAAATCCCAAAGGTGACAGAATTTGACCCTGAGAAGGGTTGAGAAGTTTGGCTGAGCACAGCAAGGGAGTGAGACCCAGGAAGCGCTCGGGGGACAAGAGACACCCCAAGGCTGAAGTGCGGGAGGTTGTGGAAAGGAGGGGAGCTGCTCTTGGGTAACCCCAAAGGATGTTAATTCCTCCAAGATGACATTTCCCCTACTGAAATTCGCTCACCTTGATGTCAGGTATGGAAACTTAAAAAAAAACCCTTTGGAAAAGCAAAGAACATGAGGGGAGTTTTGGATTGGTTGGCTAATAGATGCCTGGGGAGGATGAGAAAGGCCATGTGGACAGGCATGAGGATGCAAACCAATTTAGGAGATGAAGAGGAGGTGAGAGAAGGCAGAGGTGAGACACAACAGAGACCTGCCCTGTGTTGGTGTAGGCAGCAGAGGCTGCCTGATTGAGTAGTGGGGCTGGGGAGAAGGAGTTCTGGTTCATGAAGGTGCCTCATTGAAGGAGAGACCCACTCCCAGTCCTCCAAAAAAGCATTTGCCCACAGGGCAGTTTTGCCCAGGAATTCATGCTCAAACACAAAACATTTTGTAGAAACAAAATCTCAGTGAACGAACTTTTGTGCATTAGATACAGGCAATAGGGGAAGATATTCATAAAAATATGATCAGAGGATATTCTGCCTTTTAAGTTCATCATTGAATAGCCACAGTGGAGTTTTGGTTTGTTTATGGCCAGCACCCAAAGAGAGAACCTCCAGAATATTTGAGGATAATCCGTGGGGATTTTTGCTTCATCTGTAGCTTTCCTCTTGGAATTTAGTTTTCTTGCTGTAATCTGAACATCACCGTTCAGAAATATTTATTATCTTATTAGAGGGAACTACCTTCACTGCTCCTGCAGCAAGGTTTTTGGGAATCAGCCCAAAAAACCATCATGAGCAATGCTGTGCTTTGTGGACTGAAGCAATGTAAATGCAATTATACACAATGATGCAATTTTAACCTTGTGGTTAAGATAGTAACAAACATTCTGGCTTTATGGGGGTTTTGTGTGCTCTTGCATGCTCAGTGATGCATTATGGCACATGCCACCACGCTGTGAAATGCCACATGGAGTTCCCCAGGAGTGTTCAGAAGATGGTTTGGTGTGGACAGCAGCCATGCAAAGCTGTTGATCTTCCAGTATCAATATTCCCATATGGAAATGCGAGGAGATTCACTGACTTTGGGAAGCCAGCAGGAAATTGGTCTGTCTTGTCTCCAGGTTAGCACTGATGTAGAAAAGTATTACAGAAGGGAATGTTCAGTATCCAGTAAAGAGAAAGGGAAATTCTCTGTCCTTAGGATCTTCCTTTCCTCCCCACATGATTTGCAGGTAGAGTAAAGGCACCACAGCAAGGAGGGGGCTGATGATTTCTCATCTCATGCTTTTACCACTGGGATGTATTTCCTCTTTATCTTTCCCCTCCCTTTACCCCAAATGCCTGAAAATGATGCTTCTTCTCTCATTCTCTTTTGAAACATTGATGTAGAAGGTTTGGAAAACCAAAATTTTTGATATGAAGCAATAGCCACTGAGAACTCATTAAAATAACCGTTATTTTTTTCTTTCCAAGCCTTTGGTTGCTACATCGCATCTTCAAATTTACAGTCTTCCAGCTATTATGTGACTCCATTGTGACTCTATCCAATGATTAATGTGGGATTAATAACTTTGTCCAGTGAATGTTGGTGTAAAGGAGTGACTGCTGCTGACTGTGCCCCTGTTAATGACACATTTCCATCGGTTTGGAGAACAAATCATTGTGTGCCTCACCTACTCAAAAGGAGCTGTTCCAAGAAAAGAGAGTATTAGACCGCATCTTCAGGAACAATCTGTTTTCTGTCTGTAATTAATATGTTCCGGATTGTTTGGCTACTCTGGTCAGTGCATCACAAACTGGACTATTATGCTCAAAGCTACTTTTGGGACCTCCAGTAATAGCTCCTTCTAAAAGCATTGAGAGCAACCCCTGTAAATCACTGTGGGTTTGAATAGCTATCCAGCTTTGCCTAAACCATGCCAGGTTTCTGTAAGAAGTGATGAGCTATCACTGGGTAAAAAAAAAAAAAGTATCCTTGATTCACACCTCACTGGTGTAAATCCTGTTCCAATTTTAAAAGCACCTTGTTATAACAGTGTTGGACAGAGGAATTCTTGAGGCTAAGTGACATTTGCAGCCTATGATACTGGTGTATCTGTGCTGTGTATCCATCAACATTTGGCATTTAAGAAAATCTGCTCATCCTCGCATCGCCTGTTAAACACTCACTCTATTAGCAAAAAAAAAAAAAAAGAAAAAAAGGGAAAGTAGAAAGAAGAAAATAATCCTCTTTGTATTTGAGTTTTTAATAAGCAAAAAAAAAAGGGTCAGTGTGACCACAACAGTGTGAAATCAGCCCCAAATGACCTCAGGAAAATGCACACCTTGAAGCCAAAGGTGGGTTAAAATGACATTTTTTTGTCCGTGAATTCATGCTGGAATAACTTGCTCTCTTTAGTGTGCACAGCTGTATTATCCCGGGGCAGTTTTTGGCTCGGTGTGAATTTACACATCTGTCAGATCGCTTGGAGATCCATAGGCAAGATGTAGTGCTGGGGAACATTGTGTGGATTTGGGATGTTTCCTGTAGGAGCTGGGAAGCGATGAGGAACGAAGGGCTCGCCTTCTCTCCTCCCCACCCATCACCCTCTGCTCCAAGGAGCAGGACAAAAGCACGTCTGTTCACAGGTGATTTTAGGCTCTGCTTCAAGACTTCATTCTTATTTCAAACCCACATTTTTTTGGTTCAAAACTGCTAATTTAAAACTGCTTGTGCAGTCCCTCCAGTTTATTCCAAATAGCGGTCCCCAAGGGGTGTTTAAATTTGTGTTAAGGACTAGAGGTTTGTCTGGTTTTTTGGAAGCATAAGCTGAGCATCAGACTATGAATACTGAAGGCTGATCTAGGGATTCAACCACAGATCAGATTCCTTTTCTTCTAGTTCCTTTTTCCTTCATGAAAGAAGGTGGATGTGTGACATGTTGGTCTCTCCTCACAGGTAAAAAATCATAGAATAAGAGGAGATGGCCTCAGATTGTGGCAGGGACATTTAGGTTGAATATTAGGAAAATTTCTTCACCAAAAGCATTGTCCTGCCCTGGCACAGGTTGCTCAGGGCAGCAAAGTCCCCATCCCTGGAGGGGTTTAAAAGCCTTGTGGATGTGGCATTTAGGGGCATGGTTAGTGGTAGGCTTGGCAGTGCTGGGGGAATGGATAAACTTAGAGGTCTTTCCTAATCTAAATTAGTATATAATTTGATTCTATAATTATATATCCATTTAGTCATTTCTGTGTTGTCTTTTTTTCCTGGACTGCTGTTCATAGCTCAGCTCCCTAATTTTTTGTGTCTTCAAAACCAGGGCATTTCCCTGATTTCTCAAGGCACTCTGCTTTATGCATGATCCTGATTTCCTCTCCAGAACTCTTTATACCTTCTCATTGCTGTGCCATGGCCTGAGCTGGAGCCTTAAAACAGCACAATTCCTTCACCTGTCACTGCTACCAGCTTTCCAGGTGTTCTTTGCAATATTTTAATTTATTCCCTAGGTGGTGGTTTTACACCACTCTGGCCTCTATCTTGCGAATTATTGGGGTGCAGTTTCTGCGCTATGTAAAATCTGTAGGTTGCATTGCTCACATAGCAAACCATTTTTTAAATTCCTGGCCCCGGGATAAGCCAAACAAACACACCTTTTCTTTAATATTTATAGAGGGAGAGTGAACACAGTGGAGCAGGAGAGGGTTTTCTTGTTTGCAGAGCCCCACTGCAGGGTTTGGGGCTGTGTGGTGTGTGTTGGTGGAGCGAGAGGCAAGGCGGAGGCGCTCGCTCAAATTGGTTTTGGGGGAGGTTGTGCAGAGCTCACAGTGGAGCTGGCACAGCTTCCAGGCCTGGGGTTAAGTTGCTCAGTTTGGTTCAATTGGTAATTAATAAGAGCAATGGCCAATTTGACTTTATACCATGTGTCTGTCTGTGTGGAACCTGGCACGTGCAAACCGCCTTTCTACCCAGCAAGATGGTCAGCGTATTTTTTGACATTCTGGGAGCTAGGAAGCATGTGGAGTTTTTGGTGAAGGAAGAATAATCCTCCTGGCCCCTGACACAGGTTTAAAATGGTGGTTAAATGCGACTTTCAAAATGTTTCTGGAGTGCTGTTGTAGGCTCACCTCCTACAGCTTCCAGATTTTCAGCAGACAGGTCCCTCACAGTTTCAGGGCAGCATCACAGCAGTTGGGTTGTCTCGTAAACCCAGAAGGGGCCACCAACATTTTGGTGCAAGACTTCCCCCCACACCCCTCCAAAGAGGAACATCTGCTCCTTAGCATGCTGCTCATTTCCATGGCAGGACTCCAGTTGCTCTTCCAACGCAGAGCTCGGCAATAGTAGTGCTGGTGTCTGAGCCCTGGAACAAACCGAGTGGTTTGCGTGTGCTTTTGTGTGCCATGAGTTATTTCTACTGTGTGCTTATTTATAATAATGGGCATTCATTATTATGAGGGAGCCTTTTTGCTCAGGAATCATCACAGTACACGCTGTAAATGCATCTTGACAATAGTTTGCGTTTGTAGATTATGGACTCATAATACGTATTTATTTGTGTGTATAAAACTGTAATACCAAATGCATAGTAAAAAAAAACGAAAAAAAAAAAAAAAAGAAAAAAGAAAACCAACCCAAAAAACAAACCTTAGGAAATTGCATGAACAGTAGTTCCATTTAAAATATCATATCTTGGCCAATTTTGTTATGTCCAAATATCCTAGTCACATTGTAGACTAACAGCCTGCCAAATTTCACTTAAAAGCACAGCCAATTTTTAAGTTACAGAAGCACAAAGAGCAGTGGAATGTTCTTTTTTAGGACTCCTCTAACTTAAACAAAAATTATAAGGTTTTTATTGTTTTGCTTAAATCCAAGGGAAAAAAAATAATTTGCTGCAACTCAGCCTGAATCACACTGCAGAGTTCAGCATTTGGCTGTCCTACACAAGCAGAGTGTGCTACTTAAAACAAGTTGATTTGCTCCTTGGAAGTTCAAAGCCCATGTAAAAGTATATCTATTAGTAAATATGAGGCAGTTAGAGGAATTTTTATTAATGGAATATAACTTTATTTATTTATTTATTCCCCCCCCCCCCTCCCTCCAAGCAGAGCAGTTCTCCCATTGGGCTGTTAACTAGAGATATTTTTCCTGCTGATTGCTGCTCTGAATTGGGGTCTTTTTAGAGGCTTTATCTTGCTCTTTTCGGATTGTAACAGGATACACTGCCTCACTCCCAGTGCAATAAAGAAAAAGTTTAAAATAATCTGAACTAAGAAACACTGACTGCTTTCTTTGCTCCTAGCAGTGATGGTCAGGGACTACTATTAAAATATCTTAAAGGAAAAAAAAATAATATTCAAATTGTGGACATAACCCCAAATGTTGCATGAAAGAATTGTGGGGGATTTTTAAAATTTTAACTAAGGTTTTGTTGTCAGGAAAGAAAAAAATCCACTTTTAAGATTTCTCATCTACATACTTAAAATCATTTTCCACTGGCATCAAAGGAACAAATGCATGGATTCATTAGAATAATTACAGGAAAAAAAAAAAAGGAGGAAAATGGAACGAGTGCGTTAAAATCTCCATTTTAGCTCTGTATATTGCCTGCCATGCGGGGGGAAAACAGTTAATTAGGACAGCAAAAGGCAGCACAGACACAAAATGTGCTGTGTGACAAAGGTGGCAGAACTCGACAAAGATTCAGACTAAAGGAAGTTATGATCGTCCCTACAAGATGGCTTAAAAAAATAAAAGAAATACACATATTAAAAAAAAAATTAAAAAGGTATATTTAAAAGCCCCCATAGCAACTTGGTTAGGATATTTCTGAAAGGGCTGTTAAATAGTATTTATTTCTTTCTGCTGCTCAGGCGGCGGCTGCTCCCGCTGCCTGCCCGCGCCGCCTCCAGCTCCGTTCCCATCCCCATCCCCGTCCCCATCCCCGTCCCCATCCCCGTCCCCATCCCCGTCCCCATCCCCGTCCCCATTCCCGTTCTTTATTCCCAGAACAGCTCCCAGCCCGCGTGGCCAATCGGGGCGGCAGCGCCGGCCCAGGACCGCGCTTGGTGCTCAGCTCCAAATGTGATTCCAGCCCTGACAGGGGGATTATAGGAAACAGATGACTTACGCTTCTAATTTGTGGCCTTAAATTGCAAACAGAATTTCAGGAGTCGAGCGGAGTAATAAATGGCAATAGAGAAAGCCACACACAGCCAAATCAGTATGTGGTGGTTGTAGGTTAAACTAAATAGGAAGAGACAGGTTATGATGGTTTAGTGTATTACAGAGAAGAAAGTCTTAAATTACTGGTGCTGAGAGGTATTGCACTATGGCAGACAGTATTGCATTGTGTAGTCTGCAGATATCACAAGCAGAACAATATAAAAGCAGGTTTAGCATAAAACCTGTTGCTGGACAAATATTTTTTTCCTTCTCCCCGAAATGGAAGCGGTGTTTTATGTTTGTTTTGACCTTAACTATGTGCTTGCCCCTTAACATCTGTTTTCTACTGTTGCAGTTTTTCACACCAAATTAACTGTCAGGGCTTCAGATAAAATAAAGTTGAAAATACTTCCAAATTATTTTTTTGGTGACTTTCAAGACTACAAGAGTGTCCTGTTACTCTTCCTGTCCTTATCTCCCACAGGCATAAAATATATTCTGTTAAACATTTTCAAACTGTTAAAAATTAAAATGGCAGATTTTAAAGTTTTTTTTCCTTCCCCCCCCCCCTTTTTTTTTTTGCTGATGGCATCTCTGCCAGCTGCTGCTTTTTGTGTAGTGCCATCAGAGTGTGTTTTGGAGGAGATTTTTGCTCTTTCCCACTGGATCTACTGACTTCTTTTGTTATCATTTCTAGCTCCTGATTCTGAAAAGCTTCAGCGTGTTTATTTAATGATGATTTGTATCAAAAGCTTGCTCCACGGTGTTAATTGGTGCATGCTCCTTGTAAGCCTTAAATTATAAAGATATATTCCTAGAGCCCACAGTGGTCTCAGCTCTGATATGCCAATGATTAATGTGGGATTTGCCTTATTTTTTTTTTTTATCCAATACAAGAGGGAAGGAGAGATGAGAAATATACTTAAAGGTCTGGAGGAATAGCTGGTACCACAAAGGCATATGTCAATTGTTAGTACTTCTTAAGCCTCTTAATTTGTAGATGTATTTTAATAGATGGAATGAGTCTTGTCTTTAACAATATGTGATCTCTGGAGCCTCTGGAAGCTGCTGGAAAAGCATTCCCATTACACCCTGAGTAACGTGCCAGTATTATCCTAATATTGCCCTAAACTGACAACTGGCCAGACCTCCAAAGAGCATCAGCCCAAAGGTTTTAAACCAGAGAGGAGAAATAAACCTTTGGCACCCCGGTGCTTTGCATTCCTGTGCTGTACAGGACCCTGATCTGTGCAACCTGTGGTCTCCATCCTGGTGATTTCCCACTCAGAGAAACCCTTTAGTGTTTCAGGGCATTGTGGCAGGGCCAACGTGGACGTTTCGTTCCAGGCAGCGGAGCCTGCCTGCATTTGAATGAACATAACTGTTATTATTGCAAAATGATTATTGTTTTAAGCGGGTCTTTTGATTGTCATTGAAAATGACTGGCTAAATACATTTTGATTAATCACTTGCAAAAATTATGCTTGTTAGAACTGTTTTATATTCTCAGTCGATGTGTTCTCACTGTAGGTTGTAGCCATTTCTTTACAGATGAAGATTTTTTCCCTTTAAGTCACCTGGTGAGAAAGGAAAACAAATCTTTGTTGAAAGCTTTTGTCTGCGAGACAGACTCCTCTTTTCATCCCTATGTCCTTTAAAAAAATGCTCAATTATTGTCTGTGCCATGGAGGGAAGAATGGGGCCTACACAGGACCTGAACCTTTTCAGACAGGAGATGGCTTTTGTTTTTGCACCCCATCAACACCGCTCACCTAATTAAATCTGATATCTCTGGCTGAAGCAAAATGATTTGTTAATAGTTCTTTGGGAATTTCCTTAATGAGTTGAGATGTCTTTTGTATGGTACATGTGGGGGTATTTTGCAAATGGAGCTGAAAAAGAAAAAAAAAAAAAAAAAGAAAAAGAAAAATGGGGCAAAGAGAGAGGAGAAAGAGCAGCAAAGCGAGGAGCAAGGTGTGGGCTGACGGCAGGTCCTGGTGGGCTGCCGGCAGTCATTAGCCGGGGACAGGCGGCAGCGGAGGAGCCCTCCCCATCCCGCACAGCCAGGGACATCTGTCAGGGGCTCGGGTGCTACACCTTGATCAGGCAGAGACAGTGACACCATTTTCTTTAACAAACACCAGCAGCTTCTCTTTCTCCTTTATTTTAACATTTCTCAGGGGTTGGATTCCCTTTCTTCTCCTGCTCTGCTGAGAGTAAAAGGAGCTTGTTAACTTGCTTAGATATTTTGACTGCTGATGCACTTTGGCCACTTGCCTGTGGTAACAGTGTCAAAGCATTACTTGGGATAATTGCTATATTTGCAGTCTGAAGAGTGCTCTGACTTAGTGTTCAAGCTGCTGAATAAAAAAGAAATTGTCATTTTGGAAGAAATCTGTGAATTACCCTCCCAGTTAAAAAAGCGCACAATTTTCAAAATGTCTTTTCCCCTTGTGTTCAAGCATAATGTTAGTCAGATAATTAACATTTTAATAACTCGCTTAAAATATGAGAGCGGCTTAAAAGGCTCTGGTTTCAGTAGGGTTTTGTTTTGTTTTTATTTTTAGCTTTGGGGATTAACCACTATGGGGCTCTATTTCTTCATTCTGTGTATACCCAAAAGTACCCACCGGTCCATAAAAACACCGTGAGCTTCCAGCTTGGGCTTCTCAAAGGATGCAGAATCCAGCTCAGAGTTTCCACCCAGTTTACTTGTCTTCCTAGTTTCAAACTTTGAACTAATACTGTAAAAATATCAGTATTCTTGTAATTATGAAATAACTGGGATATTAAAAATATTAGTTAGGTTGTCAGTTGTGGCTCAAGCCATACTGCATATGGATAGCCCATGACAATTTTTTGATAGCCCTTCATTTAGTAAAGATGTGAATAATTTATATATGCTCTTATGACATCCATTTTCCATGTGGAAGACGAGTCTGTAATGGAATTTAATTGTATGAATGCACCATAAGAAAAGGCACCTTTAAACTATGTTTGTTGTGCATTGCACCTTTCTGAAACGCTTGTAAATCCCATTTGTTGTGCAATCTTCAGTTTTTTTAGAACAGGTACCATGGGCAGGCTATGGTCTGGGAAAAAGTCCAGATTTCTTGTAGACTCACTGGATGTCCTTGAGCTTCCTCTAATCCACCTTTAGCAGGGGAACCTGGCAGGATCTGGTTGGAGGAAAGGTTTGGAATCCAAGGATCATGGACTCCAGGTCAGGTCAACACTGCCATCAGCAGCACAGGGCAAAGGCAGGAGAAAATGATCCCAGCACACATTGCTTCTTGTAGCTCCTTTACTGTAAAGTTTGCCCCAAAACTCTAAAATAGAAAGAAAGCAGAATAGAAAGATATATTCTGATAGCTGGAATCGTGCTTCAAATCCTGCTTGTCTGGAGTCACACTTGAAACTGCACTGGATCACAGTATCACAGCACCCAGGCAATGTACTGTGGAATCGTGGAATCCCAGCACGGTTTGGGTTGGAAGGGACCTTGAGGACCACCTTGTTACAACCCTCTTGCCAAGAACAAGGACATCTTCCAATGGACAGGACTGCTCCAAGCCTGGTCCGAAACACTTCCAGGGGTGGGGAATTTAGCAGACTAAACCTGTTGAGAAATCCATCATTTAACGACATCTAAAGGACATCCAGCAGCAGAAACAGAATGATGAAAAGCTGGAGTGAACCTTTCCAATGCCCATCCTCATGCCCAAGTTAATCAGCCTAGAAATTACCAGTTATCATCAGCCCTGCCGTTGTTTCTCACTTACCTGTGTTTGGTTTCAGTCCTCTTGCATCTGGCTCCTGTCGTTTTATGGCACACTGATAAGCAGCTATTGATTTAATCAAAATTACGCAGCCAGGACAGTGCTTGGCCCCAGGAAATCTTGCAGGGAAGCACCTAGTAAAATTACACATCCTGCATTTTTCTGTTGCTCGTGGGCTTCAGCGCTCGCCCGCTCTAATGCAAAGTGAAGCATACTTTGTTCTTCTGCCTCCAGATACCTTGTGTGGCTGCCTGATGCACTCTGATGTGCATTTCACCTGGCATTTGGAAGTATTTATTTAACACAGGCATGATTACTTCTCTGGTGGTGTTAACTCTGAAAAACGCTGAGCTCTTCCAAAAAGTGCTGATTGCTCTCCTGACAGACAAGGTGGCAAAGGGGAACGGTGCAGGGTCCCAGCTGATGTGGCCCGAGGCTGTTGGTGGGGAGGGTTTAATGTGCATGACAAATTTGCTGCTAATAAAATTGTTCAGGGCCAGATTTTACTCTGGGTTATGTGGATTTGAATTTGCAGCGCTTCCAGAGGGTTAATTTGTTAGTGGAAATTTCAAAGGTGGGGTAGGTCAGAATCTGGCTGGCTGTGTTTTGGGGAGTATTCTGCTCAGTGAGAGAAAACCTGCCCATTTTAACTCTTCCTTTATTTAATGATTCCTCTATAATTACCATTTTCCCTCTAAAAGAGATCTTTTTATTTTGTTTTATTTTAATTTCAATTTTCTTTGCTAATAATTTACAAAGTACTTCTGTATTAAAAAAAATAAAAGCAAACCAAAACCACCCCATTAAAAACAAAACAAAACAAAAAAACAACAACAAAAAAACCCCACCCCTCCAAACACAAAAATCCCAAAAGTTACATAGTATGAAGGAAAAGCTCCTTTCTTTTCTGTTAGGGTAGGATCACCAGGGCTGGGATAAGCCCCTTGCCATATTACACATATTTGAAACATGAGAGCTATTGTTTTGAAGCTTTACTACGTTATTGTCCTGCTTGTCTGAGTAAGAAGCGTGTATCTCTGGTGGATGGAGGTTAGCTAAGTAAGTCATGCATAGATGGAATTTATTAAGTTTGCATGGTAGTGACAGCTGTGAGTGGGAACAGTAACTCTGAACGTGCCAGGGCTGAGAAAGGGAAGGAATTTTCATATGTGTCTTAAAGGAAAATGGTGGGGTAATGGTGAGAGCTCTTCTAATCACTCCATCGCATTACCAAGGGGGAAAGTCACTGAAATGATTTTTAAAGTGTAATAGTCTGGCTGAGAGCTGTCTTTGGACAAGCTCACCAGGCAGATGAGGACAAGGAAGAGTCAGAACCACTGAAAATCACCAATTTAATACAAATCCATTCAAAAGGAGTTATGAATATACATCAGTGCAACGTAGGAACTAGTTAAGTTATCTGTTCAATTGGCTAAAAATGTCTTTTAAATATAGAATTCACCCCCAAATCACTTCCTAACCATCTGATCTTCAGGAGCTCCTCGTGGAAACATTTTTTTTCCCTTTCTTTATTTTGCATTCCCTCTCTGCCTCCTGAGATGAAACTCACCTTTGCTGCTGGATCATTAAAATGGCAGCTGTCACTTAGAGGGAGACAAATTCCAGTTGCTGGGGCTGATCCTGGCAGGGCTGTGTATGCAGAGAAAGGTCAGCCTGGCTTGTGAGAGCCAGGGATGGGCTGCCTGGGGAGCAGAGCAGACCAGGCAGGGACAGAGGGAGAAACACTGGGAAAGGGGGAAATATTTATTAATGATGCACCTGATATTACTCCAGCTCACCCTCCTGGTTTGTAGCTCTGGCTGTGGTGAATCAGACAAGCAAAAGAACCCATCTGGAGCAGGGATGCTCCAACCCAAAAATAGCGAGAGGAGATATCTCCTTCCTCCCAATGCTGCCTGGAGCAGTTCCAGAGCAGAACATACTGACACGGCTTTTAAACGGCCTTTTCAAACCCAAAATCCTTCTCTGGCACCAAAATGAGAGGTGATCCCTCTGCACCTCCTGTGCCACCCCTTCTTGCCCGTCCTCCTCTTGCCCTTCCCTGGCTGCACCCAGGACCCCATCCCCATCCCCTGTAGGTATCAGAAATGCCACAGGATGGGCTCTGCCAGTACATTTTCATGTGGTTTAGGTATAAATCTGAGCAGCAGAGCATGATGTCTGCCCTGTTTCTTTAAAACAGGCTTCTTGTTCCTTTTGTTTGATATTATATATATTTTTAAAACAACCCCCCTCTTCATAACTCTCAGCACCATTCAAGGTTTTTTTTTTCCAGGCAGATTAAAATTAATTCTAATTTTAGAGAGCTCTTTAGGTGACATCTTTTAATTTTCACCTTTTCCAGGGCTTTTGTTGCAGCCTAAAAATGAGCTTACGGTAGGTTAAATCCACGTTGTTAATGAAGCACTTCTTGCTTTATGTTTTTTTTTGTTGTTAGACCACATAGGATATGTTCTGTTGGTGTGTGGGGACTTATGATTAGATGAGAATTTACCTCTGAGGAAGCTCAGATTATCACACATAAAGCATAAGAAATAGAAAAATGATGTGCACAACCATGAAAAAAACAATGGATCTTATCTTTAGTTTTTTTCCTAATCACCCTCCAGCATCACTACAGCAGTTAAGTTGCCTCAGGGCTCGCTAGGATTTATAGTTTATTAAAACATTGATAAGAGCAGCTGAGCGAGCAGTGAACTGGATGTTCGGTAAATATTAGTCTGAATTTGTGGCAGAATTTTGATCCGACGCGTTCACAGCTCTCCTGCATTCACAAAGTTCACTGCAGAATCGCTCTGCACTGACTACTTTGGCAAATTTTCTGTGTGTGATTTCTTTCCTGGTAGGGAACTAACCCGTGTAGATCAAACAGCTCTTGCTGTGGCTGGAAACGCAGTTTGAAGTTGACGTTCTGTCTGTCACATGAATTCCATATTTCACTTAATAAGTTATGCAAATGGTGGATTTCATGTTTGGCTTTTTTGTAGTGTTGACTTTGAGTTTTGAATAACATCCAGGCTTAATAGTTTGATTAGTGAAATTAGAGAATAATTGGGAAGAGCAAATCGCTGCTTTTGTGATCTGTCAGTGAATCACTTAGATGAAACTATTCCCTGTGCCTTGTTTCCTTGTCTTATATTTTGACACTTGATGCCACATCACTCAGGGATTACCATGAGGAGCTTTCCCTTCCTTTGCAGGGAAGTAAATCCAACCCCCCACAGACAATGGGAAGCCCAGAGCTGAGTGGGAATACCAGCACTACCTTAATGCCACCTAATGGATGTCACCTCCGTGGATTTATGGATCCCACTGCATCTAAATAATGGAGGAGAAGTGATGCAATACCCTTCACCCCCCATTCTCTGTGGCTTGCTGCCACTGGGGCTGAAAGTAGCTTCTTCTCATCCAAATTCTCTGTTTGGTGGGAATTTTAGCATTTTATTTTTTCTAGGTGTGGTCAAAGTTAAGAAATCCTGGCTGAGGCTGTTTCAAAGAAGGAGATGAAATAGTGCAAGAATTAAACCAAATTTTTAACTCCACATCGTTTTCCTCTTGAGCAGGAAATGAAGACCTGTTATAAATCCCACTTTGAAACACACAGGTACAATGGGTTGCAAAAATGCTGAGTTACCTTGGGTTTGCAGCATCTGCCTGGTAGGAGGAAGGCAGAAGATCGTGCCTGGTGCAAACCTGAGCTCACATGTGGCTGTGACCCAAGTGCCCAACCGGCAAGAATAGTCTCTGCTCCCCAGAGCCAGGCCATGCCAAGCTGTGCCACATCTGGGCCTCACATCTGCATGGCAAAGAAACCTCCATTGCCTTCCTGAGAGCTGTTTGTAGGCTCATTAGAATAAATAAATAAATACATGGAGGAAGAAAAAAAAATGCTCAAATCTCAGCTGATCGGGTCTTGCTGGATAATTTAGCAAAAGTGCACATATTCTGCCTGTTTTAGCAGAAGGGAAGATTTTCTTCCAGGATTTTCCTGCTAAGAAAGTCTGTCTGTGATGTGAACCGAAGGAGAAAGAAGCAGGAAAAAAATCCCCATTCATGCTTCCCTAAGTGAAATCACTTATCCCTATTTTACCAGCCTTTATCAGAGTTTGTACACTTCCTCCAATTAAATTATTTTTTTCTTCAGGGGAGATCGTGAGGCACTTACATAAATTCTCTTAATTTCTGAGTAATGCAGTCCTGACAATCACTTAAGACAGTGGAGTTGATACCACTGTCAGGGAAGACTCTTTTTCAAAAGAATGTTTTTATAGAATATCACTGTGACACTTCGCTTAGATGGATGTCTTTAGCAGAATTTGATTAATGTAATGTAATAAAAGAGATGCACACTAAAGTGTCTGTACATGTCTTGTTAAGTATGTTTGATTCATTATATGTAGTTCTCCTCACTTCTTTTCTCTTTCCCCAGTTCATTTTTTATCATTTCAATAATATATCTATAAATATGAAAAAGTTGGCACTTTCTTTGACGTATATGGCTATTAATTCATAACTCTAAAAAATTGTATCTTTCAACTTGTCACTTTAAAGCTTGTACAGTTTATTACAGTAAGTAACCTGTGTTGGAAATTAGATTTTGAACTTTAGCAAGGAGATAAATAAGCTTGTGGACATAGAAGTTATGGAGAAGATACCTAGATATAGTGCTAGAATAAAATTGCATGAAAAGATCACTTACTTGAAGATGATAATTTCAGAGCTCCCTGAGGATCACATTAAGATTGCGTGTAGGAAATGGGCTTCAGCTTGAATTCCAATAACTTTAATTCCTAGAAATGGCAATATTTCAGTTAATCCTTTTCCTTGGGTGGATGAGTCTCATTCTGCAGGCCAATAATATGTATCAGCAGCATGCAATTTCACTAAATATGGGAAATTTACTTTAGAAAGACTCCTGAAAATTCCTCTAGCCCAAGCTTTGTCTGTCCTTTTGCAGTATCAATCAATCTGAGGAAGAGAAAAACATGCAAAATTTTAATATCTTTGCTACAGAGTGAGCCATAACTTTTAAAGGGAACCAGGCTAGTTGTTTCCTAGTTGGCCAAGTAAGTCCTGGGGGAAGCAAGAATGGCCACTAATGTTTTAATGCTGTTTTGCTCTGATAGCAAAAGAGCTGCTCTGCTCCTTTTCTAGTGAGTTTTTAGCCTGTGAATTTTCCAGAGCAGATCTGACAGGTCATCTGACAGTCCAAGCTTGGATCACTTCAGGTTTGGGAGTGCAGAGATTGTTGGCACTGAGGATTCTGCAGCTGGGAATCCTTCTTTGAGTGAACGTTTCTCAGGACTCGTCTGGGAGTGGGAAACTTTCTCAAGGGGGTTAAGTAGGGTGGGAGATTCTGAGCTCAGCACATTGTTATCAGCCTTCCTGGTGTGGAGGGTCTGCAGGGGAATGGGGAGGGGAGCTACTCTGCAAAGTTCTTTCTGTCCTCCTACCAGCAGGTCGTCTCATTTGGTTATGGCAGGGAACGGGTGAGTGGGACTGGGCAGGCAGAGAGTGCGAGGAGCTCACACTGCTGACATCCAGAGCACAGAGCATGAGGGCTGGGTGGAAACAGTGCCCCGGGGGGGCTGGCAGAGGGTGCAAGGTGGGTTTGTTGGCAGCAGGAAATGCAGAAGTCGGGGCAGGCCGGGAGCGATGGGAAACCGCACAGCGCAACTGCGGCAGGATTGCAAATCACAGAGAGCCTGAGGAGCGCCCGGCGAGCAGGGGAGATGTGGTGGGGAAAGATGTGTGAAATCAGAGCTCCCAAGTGAGGACAGATGGACCAGCCACAGGAAGAGGGAGGCGAGGAAGGTGGGGATGCCACAGAAGACGTGCCATTTGGTACGCGGTGGAGGAGCGTTTTGCTGTTACTTTTTCTGCAGAGCGGGGATTTTATTGCTAATACTTCGCCATGGTTTTTGTTAGACCAGGGCATGTGGTGCTGATAACACGCATCCTCAGAATGTGGTTGTGTTAATTAAGTAACATGGAATAAACAGGATGAAAAAAAAGCAGTCAGGGGGATTCACTTTTGAGAAGTGCTCAAGCTTCGGTGTTTTCTGAGGTTTTGGGGAAGCACATGTGGCTGCCTGGAAGCCACAGCTGGTGGTAGGAGGCCTTTGGGCACCCTGCAAGGAGAACTGGGTGTTCACAAAACAGAGGTAGGGCTCTGGATCAACACTGGGCCAGTAACACCCAGACCAGCACAGACAATGTTCTTGATATGGGGAAACAATGTCAGTGTTACAAACACCCTGCTGGAAAATCCTGGGATGAGTGTCATGCCCAGGAGCTGGGCAGGTGCTTTGAAGCTGATCCTCCAAGACACAGTCACCTTGGAAGCTGGAGTTCCTGTTTCCCAGGGGGAGAAGATGATCCTGCCAGATATGTACAGGAAGGAAACAGGCCCTGGCACAGGGATGGGGTTGCCCCAACCCTGAACATGTCCAAGACCAAGCTGGATGGGGCTTTGCACAACCTGGACCAGTGGAAAATGTCCTTGTCCATTGCCTTCAAGGTCCCTTCAAGTCATTCTGTGATTCTATGAACTCTGTTGCTCAGAACTTTCTTATTTATAGTGGTTGGTAACCAGCCAGGTAAAGAAAACCCAGCAGGCTTTTCACCTTGAACAAGCCATGTCTCAGGGGATCAAACCAGCTGCACTGATTCCTGCCAGCACACTTGTCTGTGGGGAATTGTTTGTTTCGTAAAACCAGATTGCCAGATCTGTACAGCAGAAGGAAAAGGGAGAAAAAAACAAATTTTGAATGAAACCAAACAAAACTTCTAGGAGTGAAGAGTTCCTAACAGTGATAATCTGCAACATCTGAGCATGAGCAGCTGGGATAGGCACCTGAAATAAGGAGTGAACAGAAGGAGGTTGGATTACTGCTATGAGAAAAAACCCTCGTGGGCTGGCTCACATCAGTGGGAGCACAGCTCACCTCCAAGCTGACTTATCCTGGTGTCTCTGGGGTGTTTTCACCAGGGAAGTTCATCTCATCCTTTGGGCGTTTCAGCTGTAAATTTAGGGACATTATTTGTGTCACAGAGTCACAGAATATGCTGAGTTGAAAGGGACCCACCAGGGTCATCAAGTCCAACTCCTTGCCCTGCACAGGACCATCTCCAAGAATCACAGCCTGTGCCCAGGAGAGTTGTCCAAACAATTCCTGGGTTCTGTCACCCTTGGTGCTGTGACCACTGCCCTGGGGAGCCTCTTCCAGTGCCCAACCACCCCTGGGTGAAGGGCTTTTTCCCCATGTCCAACAAAAACCTGCCCTGACACAGCTCTAACCTTTCCCTCAGGCCCTTTCCCCACAGGGAAGAGATCAGTGTCCTCTCCTCCTCTTTCCCAAACTGCACCCAACACTCAAGGTGAAGCAGGATGGGAAAGTCGGGACATGCTTTAGTGATGACTTGGCAGTGCTGGGTTAATGGTTGGACTCAGTCCCAGAGGGTTTTCCCAACTTAAATGATTTGGGACAGTGAAATAACCAGTTTCTACTGTGCATCAGGTAGAGGGCTAAAATACATTCTCTAAAATGTGCATCCCATCTAGGTAAGTACTTTTACTTTATGTGAATACCACGAGTAACAGAGAGAGGTGATTAGGGTGCCTGCTCACCCTAGCAGGAGGATTATGACTGCCTCAGTAGATGTTCATGTGTAAACCTCACACCTGTCACTTGTGACTTTAGATGGCTTGGTTTACAGGCTCTCAGTCACCTCTTTCCCTGCTCCCAGGTGTGCTCTGGCTCTCCAGAAGGAGCAGGTGCCTTCACTTGGGCCTGGCTGCAGGGAAGTGGCTATAGCAGAGGACCTGGGACAGAAGGAAGGAAGGAGAAAAGCCACTCATTTTTAAGGTAAAATCATCTATGGGAGGTGGGAAAACAAACCTGGGGTTCTACCTTGTGATGGCGTATGAACTTTTTGCGTTGAAAACTGGGTGTTGAAACCTAAATTTAATTTTTTTATGTTGGGAAAGATTTGGAGTAGGTGGCTTTCTGAATGTTTAGTGGTTGAGCCCTGGTCTTGCTGTTTGCTTTGGTTTCTTCAAACAAATCTCTTGAATATGTTCTTAAATAAAACAAGCAAATAAGGTTGTCTTAAAGGAGTTAGTGCATTTACTTGGATGATCATAATAAGTGTGTGCTTAATTGTTCTTTTGATAGCAGCCAAAGTACACAGCTATCAGCTCTCAGAAACTGCTCAGAGCGGCTATCTTTGCTTTCTGTTTGTGAGAGGGGACTAGTGGAGTTTGTAAGAGGGAAACAAAACATTGATGGAAAGCTGCTGTAGGTGTAGACTGCCTTTCACTAACTGCAGTTAGAGTTGAGGATGTTACAGCCACTTTTCAAGGCATTTTATAGCAAGAGAAGTGGATTTCCTTCTGAAAGATGCCTGGTCTCCAAGCACACCTTTCTTAAGGTGTGGAAAACGTCTGTGGCTGCTTCACTCAAGACCCATAAATGCAATGAGTCAGGTGTTTTGCTTATATACTTAGCTGGGAGCTGAAGGAAATATGTTAAAAACAGTTAAGCTGGTAAAATAAACCCTCTCTGCCTATAGTTCCTGAGAGCAGGGGGAGCTGAGGTGGTGTGGGGCTGGAAGGGGATGCCCAGCTGTGTCTCCAGGAAAGGGGAGGAAGGGCTGCTCTGTGCCTGTGGCCGAGGCACAGGTTGCTGAGCACCAGGGTGGTGAACGGTTTGAAAATGAGGAAGGGGCGTTGCAGGGTGTGAAATTTCTTCTGGAAAGAGGAGTGTGTGTGTGTGTGTTGTGGTGAGAGCACAGGGAGGTCGGGCAAGAAAGCTGTAAACACCTCTCCAACTGGGCTGCTTCCTTCCCTGTTCCTCCGCAGCACTGCCCTGCCTGTCCTCCCCAGCAAGAAGAGAAGTGAGAATTAAAACCTCGTGCGTTTGGGGGTGTTGGTGTCCCTGCTGCACCTGCTCAAGAGCTGAGCAGCAGGTGTTTGTGGCCACACTGGTGCTCCTGCAAGGATGGGGTGAAGGGTGTGAGCCTTGCCTGGGGTGGCTGTGCAATATTTGGGGTGCCAGAGATACCTTGATGCTCTTCAGGTCCCATCAGGGATGCACTTGAGTGCAAAGTCTTTTCATGTGTTTGCTTGCTGTAGGCCCCAGTTTACTGCCCTGCAATCGCCTTCCTCCCCCCAGAATAAAAACCCAGTGGTTTATCAAACCTCATTTTCTCCAAGTGCATTTCTAAGTTTAGTTTTCTCTCCTAATTGCGTGTCAAGATGGGGGAAGGGGGGGGGGAGAGAAATTGGTTAATTGATTAGTAATTTAGTCTCTGGTGATATGCTTATTTAAGAAATCTGCCAGAGTTATATATGTCAAATGATTCACATGAAAACAACATCAAGTGAATCATATATAAAAATGACATAATTGCTATTAAACTTAGAAGCCATATGTGTGGCTGAGGAAATTACTGGCTTTAGCAACTCTTTTATATTCCTTCCCAAACCCAGTTATACTCCTCTGAACAGAGAAAGCAACTTTATGTGTAGGAAAATAGTCCCTGGGAGTGTTATTTGGAGATCTGCTAATTCAAGGAAGTAGGTGCATATTCCAGCACTGCAGGAAAAGAATCAAAATTGGGAGTGTTGGGAAGCTGAGAAAGGGGTCTGTCGCTTTTTCTTTTTCTCATCAGTGAGATTAAACTCTGGCTCTTGCAATAAGCACCATCTGAGATTTTATTGCTTTCTGTTATTTTTAGTACTAGGAGGGAGATTAAATGAAATCTGGGATTATTTCAGACAGTGTTAAACTTTTTATTGCTCATTTCTGCCATCAGGCTCAGGCTGACCCACTTGGGTGGGTCACTCCAGAAGGTGGGCTCTGCAGACAATTAATTCCTCTCCCTATATGTAGCCTTATAGGAAAGAACCAGCAGAAGTAAATATAGCTATTAATACAGCTACTCTTTTGTTTGACATTGCTCTCTTCTCAGAAGTCTGTTGTGTGCTGAACTCCACATATGCAAACAGTATTTTACGTGTGGCTCAGCATCCTCGCAGGCTCTGTGGAATCACAGGCTTGTGTCACTTCCCTGGGCATTTTGGAGGCTTATTTTTATTTATCTCTTTAAGGCTGCTTGAAATAAACCTAAACTGATTTAATATTTTGCATTTCTTTGTGAGGAGATTAATAGGAAGGCTGATTTTTTTTTTTTTGAGTGTGCATTTACTTCAAATCTTTACATTAAAAAAAAAATTAGCGTGGTACAGGTTCCTTCATTTTTATTCCTTTTTATAGGGTGCTGCCTTTTCCATTAGTCACAGCCCTCGACATGTTGATATATGCAGTGAGGAAGGCTTTAGGTGCTGGTGGTGATGAATAGCTGTTGGAGCACTCTCCTGCAGTTAATCTTGGGAGCAAGGAGAAATTCTGGTCCTGCTTCTGCAGGTTGCAGAGGTCTCTCTTGTCTTCGGGGTGGGTTTCGTCAGCTCACGAGCGTGCCTGCCAGCTGGTGCTGGCACAGTTTTAGCCCAGGACATTAGCAAGTCCCCCCTGGTGAAGAGGAGGGGTCAGTAGGCAGCTATTCAGCTCTGACAGGGTGCCTGTGTCATCGACACTGAGGGATGGAGCATCTATTGTGACCCATGCGATGTGAAGAAACCCCCCAGTATTTTCTGTAATTAGTTGCCGATAAATCAACTTCCAGAAGCCACACATGAAAGGCTATCTCAGTGGCATGTTGTTATAAGCTGTATTTTGTTATGTCTGGAGCAACATTCCCCATATTCTGGGCACTCTGAGTGTCCCATGGTTTGTCCTCGGCCGCCAGCCTGGACACGCATCGTTTCTCCTGCAGGCCTTGGGCTTCCCTGGCACAAACAAGTTTGTTGGGAAAATGGGAATTACACTGTCCTGGGCTGGATATTTTCCCTGCTACATGTCTGTCTAATCTTGCTGTGGAGTCACTGATGTAAGAGGAATGAGCTCGGGCTGGAGTGGGCAGTGAGCGCGTCTGGGATGGAATAGCGATTTATTCCGTAAACACGGAGCGCTGATGGAGCCCTGGGCTCTGACTCAGCCCCAGCTTGGGAAACCCAAGCCTTTCCCCTTGCCTGTGCCTGCCAGCCCCTTCTTTCCCCTCAGACCTTCAGCCTTTCACCAAACACAGCCTGGGAGCTCTCCCTGATCCTTATCTAGGGCTGCCACTGAACTTGTCAGTAAACACAAAGGGCTTTTGTTTCAAAGAGTTAATGCAGCTGGTTTGCCTAATTATTCAAAGGGAAGGGATGAACTAGGTAGGGAGCCACAGAGTGACCAACATTTCTAAAGAATAATCTAACTTTTCTAAATCTAAGTTTTCTAATGGGAGTAAATCTAAAAATCTAAGTTTTCTAAATGGGAATGAATCTGAGTGGAGAATTGGTATCAGCAGTCGCAAAGCTTTTTTTTTTTTTCTTTTGATTTTGGGAGCTCTTAGTCATTTTTGTCTGAATCCAGGTTCACAGCTGAGTCATTCCTTCTGCTCTTCTTCCCCTGGTGATTTTTCCATGCTGTTTCATTTTTCCCAGATAGATATTACTGGAGTAAGGCTACGCTAACCACACTGCAAGTAGTGAAAACTGCGTGTGATTTCCTCGGGAAGCGGAGAACATCCTCCGTGTGTGTTTCTGGGATGTGCATCCCCATCACATGGAGGTTTGTGCAGTGGGGACGTGCATCAGGATAAAGTGTGGGAGAGGCAGATGTCATCAATATCACTGGATTTACCTCCAGCTTTGGCTAAAGAGGAAATTATGAGTAAATAATTTGTGATCTTCATGCTGGTGCTCAGTTTGGCAGTGCAGAAGGTTGAAGAGGAGCTGGGGGAACCAGTGTCAGGAGCTCTTGCACACTTTGTATTTTCACCTTGTTTGGGACTGGCACAGCATGGGATGGCTTGAGAGAGACAGAGAAAACTGCATTTCAGAAGAGGAAAGGGGCCCCCATATAATGAAGAGTTCAACTGAAATAAGTGTGGAGAAAAAATTTATTTCTTTGCATGCCAGATTTCTTGCCACTTTCAAGCTAATCCTTTCAGTTCACTTCAATACAGTCACTGAAGTAGCTTAGAAAAAGAGAGAAAAAGATCTTTGATATGCTAGATCAACCAAAGCTTAAAAAGTCTCTCTTTGTATATGCCATTTATAATGCAAATCTCAAGTTGGCATTTTAGTTTCACTTACTGCTGTTACTGAAGTACCTTGGAATACAAAGGCTGGAGATGGAGGGAGTTCCCAAATGACAGAGTGCGTTTAATAGTTCAGTAATAAATGGGGAAAAAAAAATTACATTTCCTCATTTCTGTAAATACCTTCTGCCTCCATAGCGCGTGAGGCACAGGGAAAAAGTGAATCTTACTGCGTAAAGGATGAAGTTACTGGTCTGAGTCTTCTGGGAATTTGAATTCAGCCTCGGTAGAGCATCCCCAAAAGGATTTAACACTGGCTGGGGTGTGACTTTCCTTCTACCAGGAGAAAATTTAAGTGTTAACTCTGTTTGCTTAGGCAGTGAGTAACTGGTTAAGTTTTCTTTTGGAAAGAAGCCTAATTTCTGAGAGTTGCCTTCCCAAATATATAACCTGATTTCTTTCCCCTGTGTTCCCAACATTTAAGCACTGATTAAATGTCACCAAAGATAATAGGAGAAATGCTCATGACGGCCAGGCTATTTTAAAATAGCATGGGCATGCTTAAAGCAATAAGTAATTTTGCCTCTGCTACACAGTGTGTTTAATGCATATTTAAATTAAACTGTAGACAACTTTGAGCAGGCTGGATCTGGAAATGAGTTATCTTTCTAATTGGGGATATTTTGGGATTTGCCCTGCTGAATTTCACACAGCCACTCTGCAGAAGGTGACTCTTAAATGGGGTGATTGTGGGCTCCTGTCACTCCCCAGAGCAGGGATCTTGAGATTATCCTGCCTGACTTTTGCATCCTTGTATTTTGGTATTCTAGAGACAGTGGGGGAACTTGGACTGTAGTGCATAACCCAGCCTTGTGCTGTCTTTCCAAACCAGAATTAGTCTTCCTTTTCACTCCCTGCTTGGTGGCAATGTGCCTTTGTCTCCACTGAGAAATCACTCTGGCATCAGAGCTGAAGCTCTTCAGGGTGTTTTCTGGGAGTCAGATTATATGTTTATTTATTAATTTTCCCCAATTTTTTTTTTTTAACTGCAAACACCTCTTAAACCTCTACTATAGCATGTGCTGCACTGTGTCCACCAGAAATGCCAGTCTGATTTTGTCGGGTTTGGAAATGTTTTGTGAAATCTGCAAAATGATGAGTGGAAAAAAATCGTGTCTAACTAAGCTGTTACTGATTATCTGAGTGCAATGTACAGATTAAGGGCCTGATCTAAAGACCACTGGGGTCAATTGACTGAAGTGGACTTTGAGTCAAGTCTCAGGAGCGTTCAGCGAATGCTGTGGTGGAGGGTTCTGGAGATGAGCACAGCACACTTTCCTCTCCAATAAGCCTGAAACACTCCAGCTAACATTCTAAAGCAGAGTTGGTTTTCTGGCTTGTATTGAAAAGCCCTCAAATTATTGCATAGAGAGTGTTTTTAATATGTAATGTGAGAAATATTCAGCTGGGAGCAGAGATTATTTGTAGCATCTCAAGAATGTGACTTTCCAGGTGTAGGAATGGGCGTTTCAGAGGTTTTTTTTTTACTTTTTGGACAAAAGGGTGTTTCATCAAACTTTCTGCTCTTCAAAATTCTATGATCTAAGTCTTTTAGATTACATGTTTTCCCACATGGCAGTGATTCTATTGCCTTTTTCAGGCTGCTGTGGAAAAACTTGAGGGAAAAAATATAAATAAAATATGCCCTAGCATGCAAGTCAATGATCTGTGTGTTAAGCCTATTGGCACATACAGGACAATTTTATTGCATGACCTACTGGTTAAAAACATCAAAAATATAAGTCAAGTCATTTGAAGAACTGCTGTTTAGTGAGTTAGAATGAATGAAGTCTTTATTGAGTGCAAGCTTCCAGATCCATCACTGGTTCTGTTCTAGCCATGCCCTATCCTAGTCTTATATGCCCCAGGCAGTCTTTTTGAGGCCACTTGACCTGCCAGTCATATTTCAGAAACTACTGATACGGTTCCTGATTTAGTTTAGATTCCAAACAGGCTAGCTGAGGATTACAGACTAATGACCCATCAGATGCTAAAGGCAAAGGCTTAAAGTGCTCTAGTGAATTAAGCCTCAACATTGTCTGAAGGGAAGAATTTATTATGTCATTAAACTTGATTCAATAAGTTTCATTTCTTTGGATGCATTGCACTAAGCAAGAAGTCAGGAATTAGTGGGAGGGAGGGATACCATTTTGATTCTCTTCAGGTGAAGCATTGATATTCAAGTAGAGCAGCAAGGGATGCCATTTCATAGAATTTTGGCTGTATTGCTAAAAACAATAGGTTGAGAAAACTCTTCATAGCTGATTAACTAACCATGGACTCCTCAAACTGGGTTCACTTGAATGTATGCTTCACTTGGTAAATGCACAGCAAAGTGAGGCTTGCCTGATTTGATGAGACCCTCGGTGAGGTTTCAGGGGCTTTCCATCAAATATCAAAGCCTCAGTGGTGTAAAGATATTAGTAGCAAGTTATAGATGGCACTGGGATTTAATGCAAAACTTAATATGAGCACGTAATGTGATGAGTCAAACGGGGATTGCAGCCTGCCTCGGAAGACTGTGGCAGGGATCTGAAGGAAAATGCAAAATGCAGAGATCACTTTAAAACATAAAAAAAAAACCAAATTAAAAAAAAATAAACATTTGGTGTTTTATCTATCTACATATGTCTCCTAGTTGTGTTACAGCAACAGAAAAAAAAAGTGTTTATAAATAATAACAAAGATTCTTCAGGAAAATGTTAGGATATTTTTGTAGCTTTGTCACTCATCTCTCCCAGTATCTGATGGAGTTCATTTGAGTCCTTCAAGATGTTTTCATGTTGTAGAGGTGGTCATGCAATAAGGAGAGAAGCGAAAAGCTAGAAAATGTGATTTTACTGGCATTCTTTTATATCAGGCAGTAAGATGGTAAGAGTGTATATTTTTGAGGTTTAAAATTAATTTAAATGTGGTTAGATTATAATTTTAATAAATTATAGACCTTATTACAAATGTTAAGTTGCACTGAAATATTTTGAACCGTATATATTTATATGACAGCAGGTCTGGGATTAGGTTTTTTTTTTATTAGATGATTTTAATCACTTTAATACAATTCATAATCAAAGGGAATATTTAATATTCTGGTCTTAAAATTAAAATTGACCTAATGGGCTGATTGCCTCATTCTTTAATGGAGACTGTTCTTTCCCTAAAATGCAATAGCTTTTCCTTGGGAGTTAAAGAAGTGGTAAAGGTCACTCTGATTTATGTTCATACACAGCTCTACTTTTTTCCTTTTCTCTAACACACTGGAAAGGCAAAATTCACTGCTGTGTTAAAACTACTTTCCACGGTGATCTGAATGATTAAGTCCTGCAGGTATGTCTGAATATACACGCTTATGAATTCATATTTATCTTTAGGCTTCTAATGAAAAACATATATAATTTAACTGACCACTGCAAGGTCTTAATCTGTAGGATGGGCTTCTGGAGAACTAAAGCTGGGAAATTTATACAGCTCCAGGAGAATCAGCAAAACATCCAAAGTGTTTTTCACCTTTTCCTGCTGTTAGAACATTCATAATTAGTGCAGTAGTACTGAGAAGCTGGCCCACAAGTTGTCTCAGATCAGTATGAAATTCAACTTTACCTGGTTTATGATGGGTTTTGGTTTTGTGCTGGTTTTGTGTGTGTGTTTTGGGCAAAAAAGTTCTGCTGGGAATCAAGGAAAAAGATGTATTTAGGACATACCAGCCCAGAGTACATCAGCACAAAAACTTTAGAAACTTTGTGCTTGGTGATTGTAAAACAAGTGTTGGAGTCTGGCAGGCTGCTGTATAGTCGTGTTGGAGTGGGCTTTTCTACCATCCCTCGTGTTGGGATTTTTGTTCTGGGCACAAAGTGATGTCACTCTGTGTGGGCACCCTCAGCCTTGGTCGCCTTGTCCTTCTCCACTGAAAATGTCAGGAAGATCTCAACTGGCAGTTTGAAAATTAAACAGATTTCAGTATTGTGCTGAAAAGGCAAAATATGCTGGTTAAATATGAAAGGGTGTATATTTATCTTCAGGCGTCAGCTGTGGCATCTTGCGCTGGTTGTAAGAAAATGTTACCCCCAGCTGGTGCAGTAGGACCCTGTTTCTCAGCATATTCTTCCCATTCTGCTGCTCCCACTATGTGTAAAAACAGCTTGCTGGAGTTCGAATCACGGAAATTTTGAATTTATGGGACCTCCCAGATTCCCATGGTGTCGCTCTTTGTAAGCAGTTCCCCCAGGAAGGAGGAGAGGAGAGGGGTGATGAATGAAAGAGGGGGATGTGGAGCCACAGGTGGCCTCAGCATGTGCTCCTTCTGCTTTTGTGAGCCAAAACCCTTGACCAGTCCTATAGCTGGTGTGGGGATGGCTGTAAAAGCATTAGAAACTGCCCCTCCATTTCCTCCTTTTTTGGGGGGGATTGATTCTGGGTATAAAAATGGGGACCTGAATCCCAGGAGATCAAACCCCTTGTCTGGCGAGTGGCTCCGTGAAGCCTCGGCACAATCTCTGTCAGTTTTCCCAAACTGCATAGCAGGGATAATATTTAACCAGCCCGTGGGGGTGTTGAGTGATTATTGCCTCTGCAGAACTGTGTTTTATTATCACCCCCCTGTCTGTTCCTGGCTGACCTGGGCAATGTGTCCTTGCCTGCTGTGTTGTGTGGCCAGCAAAGGTTGCCAGGTGGCTTCCTCTGTGGCAGGCACGTGGGACAGACTTGGAAATTGGGGTAATGGAGTATTGGCAAACAAGATGTGCAGGAAGGGAGGTTTTTCACCAGGTTTTGTCTTCATGTGCACCTTAACTTATCTTTCGTGGGGAATAGATGAAATCTGAGGCTGCTGGAAAAATAATAACCCAAAATACCAGATTTTTATATGAATATTATAGGTGGAGAAGGGAGCAGGGCAACACTGCCTCAAGGCCACCTCAAAGCCTTCTTTTTCTCTTCTAAACCTGTCCCATTTCAAACTGCATTTAGAAATCTTAACCCAGACTTGAAATTTTTCACAGCCTTACAAATACTCATTCATTTCTCTTCTTTGACTGCTAAACATGTGTCCTGCAAAAGAAATATGCTGAAGGGGAAGGAGAAAATTTCTTTCCAGTTTAATGCTGTCATCACTCCGTAGCTCAGACTCTGTTGTGCTATGAAAACACAGAGTATAAAGATTTCTGCTAACGAATATGAATTTGACTTCTGCGTGCAAGTGATGTTGTTCTTTATGGTGTTTCTCCAGCCTGTTCTGAAGATACTATTCCAAAAATAACTTCAGGTTTAGAGTGCTTTGAACATGATAGCTTTCAGGAAAAGAGATGAGATTCAAGTTCTCCCATTTTATAGAAGGTGAAATTGAGGCATGAGGAGCCACAGCTGGCAAATTTTTCTTGTTTTTTGTATTATCTGATAACAGAAAAGGTCTACCTTTGGAAATTAAACTTGCATGCTGTTTGTATAGGAGAAAATATGGATTTACTTGGTCTCCTGATTAGGATGGATTCCCCACCTTTTTTTAATTATTGCTTCAAATTTGTGAATTTATATTTTTTTTATATATGATTGATGTGTACTTGGCACTTGTTTGGTAAAGTTTGTGTGTAGTATTTTCTGTAGTTTATTGCAGTTCTTTTTTCTGATTTTTTTACTATGTATTTAGATACCTAATTAAAACTTATGTACCTTTACAAAGCTGGACAATTGGTTTAAAGGAAAAGAGGTGGGGGAACCCCACCAAAACATTAGTCTGTGTCAGGTGTAGTTTATAGGGTTATCACTGGATCTTAGCACTGGGAGGAAAGCTAACTACAAAGACAGCAAGCTACAGTGACAAAATGTGTTGTTCCTTTTTTGCAGTGGATGACTTTAATTTCCAGAAGGGAGTCTCAGTTACCTATTTCAGAACGCTTCACTTGGCCCCAGGTATTTCAGGTAGATTAACAGCCTGATGTACCGTGCCCGGTGGGAAATCAGTGATGCGGTGGTGTTACCTTGGATGTCATAGGTACAAGGTACAAACTTCATATTCCTGTTTTTCTCTTGCTTGCATTCCGTCTTCCACCTTTTGGTAAATTTTAAACACACGTTGTTGCAGCTCGAGCAAGGTTATGATTGGGTTTGCTTGCAAAAATTAGTGCAAACCCAGGGAAAAAGGTCATTTTTTTCAAGACTAGAATGAAGAGTCAAGGAGTTCTTAACTGTTCAAAGAATTTTTCTCCTGATTTATTTTATTAAAATATCCATGAATCAGACACAAAGCTGGAGTACGACATGCATTCTGTTTATCTACACATAGATCTTAAATATTTTTGCCTCTCCTGTTGCCTTTGGTTCTTGGGAGATGCTTCCCCATGGGTGGTGATGAAGACAGGCATCTGACTGGCAGATAACTCTGAGCATAACACCCTCAGAGCAAAGGAGTGTCTGGAAGTTTCTAGATATGGCCTTCCATTCCAACCACAGGCTGGCTTGGTGTCCACAATATAGCTGTAAGAGTATGAAATTAGGATCTGAGAGTGTGTTTGGACCCGAGTCTGTATGATCCTTGCTCAGGGGGTGTTATGGCCGGAGGGTGTTGCTCTCTGAGAACCCTGTGGGTGGCTTCACCTTTCAGGGATGGAGGGACTCAGATTTTTAGGCAGATTTGGGTAGATAAACAGTTTGATAGTTTAAGTTGGCAACCAAAACCCCTGCATAAAATCTGACCCTCCAAAGGGCCTGAGTGGCTTCAGCTGGCACGTGGGGCTGCAAACAGGGCGGTCAGTTTGTCTGACCCTGGGCTGGCCAGCTCACTTTCTCTGGCTGTCCCCTCTCTCTCCCCCTTGCTCCTCTGGGCAGCAACTCAACACTGGAAATCACTTTAGAAAGTAACACTCCTAGAAGGATATTTCCATTTAAGTTCATGAGATCAAATGCTGGTTTTGATTACAAAAGAGCAAACCTATTGCCCTCCACGGGGTTGTGTTGATGTAATACAGCCATAAAAGAGCACAATTTGTTTAGCCTAGCAACAACGAAGACTAAGAGGGGTCACGATTGCTCTGTGCTTAAAAAAAAGGGGGATGTAAACACCAAGAAGGGTTGAGTGGTCTCAGTTAAATGACAGTATTGGCATGAGAACAAACGAATATTCAAGAGCCATAAATAAAATCAGCCCCAGATTAAGTCTTCAAGTTATCTCAGTTCTGGATGAAACTTCCCATAGAAGTTATGGGGTTGACAAAGTTAACAGGTTTTAAGATGGAGCTAAGTAGTTTATGAACTGTATCCATTCAGCATTATATGATGAGCTTTCCTGGGATAGCAGGGACAAGGCTCTAACCCAGAACTGAGCAAGATTTCCTTTGTTTCTATAAGCAAAATTCAGCCAATCTGGCCTACAGTACTTCCAGTTCAGAAGATGTGTTTATGTGAGCCCCTTTTGCTGAGCATGACTGAGGATGTCCACGCTGCATTTCCCAAATAAGGTGGTAAATTTGCTTTCTTCAAAGTCTGTCATCCTGTTTGGGTATAGGTATGCTGTATTTGGTGAACTGAAATAATTTGAGCTTTGCCCCTTTCTCTGGAGAGGCAGATGGGTTATCCAGATATCTCCCTTTGGCAGGGCTGCCAAGCTCTGGCTGAGGTTAGGAAGCCACTGCTCCCTCTGGGTGGTGGGAGTGACCCCCAGGCTTGTCCATGTGGGGCTGGGGCACCACGTCCACATTTGTGCCCCATTGGGGACCTGGGAATAGATTACAGGCAGTTTCAACTTTAAATTTCCTTGCTCTCTTGGGGGTGAAATATAATCCTTGCCCTCACTCTAACACATCCTTTGTGGTTTAATTTAAATGGTGATTTTTACCGTGACATGTGATGCTCATCTGCTAACCCTTTCCCCAATATGTTCAATTTAAAGAAGCATCAAATCTTGGAACGTGCCTCTATCTATAGACACAGAAGCGTGCTATGAGGTAGTTTACCTACTTAGGTTGGTACCTAGGAGCTTGTAAACAAATTCATAAATTTGTCATGATGATTATAGTGTTGGCAAACACAATGGTTGATCATATTATAAATGTTTATCAACACCCGCACTCACCCACCTGCTAAGAGGTGCTACGCTTTAATGAAATTGTTTGAATATCAAGGCTGGTTGCTAAGATACAATGTTCTTGTTACCAGGGATGTGATGCTTACAGATTTCTGTTATCAAATAATGATTAGAGATGTGCTAACCTCAAGGTGCTCGGTGCAGTGGAAGGCTTACTGAGCCACAAATTAGTAAACTGTCTGCCTGAGCAGACACTTACAGAAGGAGCACATGTGCATCAAACTTACCGAGCTGACATTTTTAAAGAAGACAAGATCTGGCAGTGTAAATGTTCCTATAGATGATGAAAGACTGTCATAGGAAATGTTTACATGATCTGTTGCCTAGCACAATGTCTTCGTGCCATTTTCCCTCCCGACGCGGAGTGGTGTTGAAATCACCAAGTCAAATAACTGCTTTCCTCTTGCTAAAATGTCTCTTGCCACTCGCCTCCTGAAATTACACATTCACAAATTTCTATTTTCTAAGGGCCACGCAAAAATGGAAACAAAGAAGTGTAAGAAAACAGCCAGCACACAGGTCTGCTGGTTAAAAGATGGCATTTTGGGAACTGCTGTGGATCCAATCTTGAAAGTTTTGCTGTTGTTAAAACCACAGCTAGACGTTAAAGAAGACAAACATCAAATATTGATGATGTTTTCTTTTTAAAGTAGGTGCTCTGAGGGCTCTGATTTGCTAATGCACTTTGTAATAAGGTATAAATACTGTACTTCATTTTATTCTTTTACCAAATACTTTTCAGTGTTATTAATCATCAAAGAAATTAAGGAGCAGTACAATATAGGTGATCAAAAGGATTTTGCTAGCACTGCTGCAGTGATAAGTAACCTTTAAGTGTCATTGTTGATCTCATTATTGAATTAGGGTTCAAGGTGTGTTTGCAGTCTCTTCAATAGCACGAATCTGAGTTTAAAGCCAGTTCAGCTGAAATTATCTCAATTGTAAGCAGGGTTCATGCTTGCCTGTGAGACTCAGTGTATTTTTGCATCAGCAGTAATTGTTTGTTTCAGTGTAAAGGGATGTTATTTTCCTGCTCCTGTAAGAATCCTTTTGTAGCTACTCACAAGACACTCCTATTGCTATAAGTAAAAATCTGTTGGCAATTAAATCCAATTCAGTGCAGTTCTAGCAGATAAGTAGACAACTTTAAAAATAAAGAATTGCAAAATAAAAAAAAAAAAGCAATAACTTACTATGGTTATAATTCATGATATTAAGCTTTACCCTTTGGATGTAAAATTCCTACTTTATAAAATGATACAAGACTGCATCCTACAACAGGCTCTTAACATAACCCATGTTCTACCTACGCTGTGTGGGCTGTTCAGACAAATAATCGCCTTCAGCAGATGCCTTTGTCATAATGAGTGTGATAGTTTAATATTTATGGAAGAACTGCTGATTTTCAATGCCTGCTTTAAAACCCCAAGAATAATTTTTCCAGCTCCAAGGGCTGCATGGAGATGAAACGTGGTGCAGAGTGAATGGGATGTAGAAACCTTTCCATGCCACTTCCAAGGGATGGGACAGGGTCTCCTGCAGGGAATAACCTGCACTGTGGCTCTCTCTCCTCCTGCCCTCCCAGCTTTGCCAAGGGAGCAGTTGTGGGACTGGTAAAAGAGGCTGATCCCTCTCAGTTAGGTAAAGTTGATGAAGTGATGGAAAAATTGCTAATTTCTGTTGCTTCAGCTGAGGTGGGAGAACCTGAAATCTGGCCTCTATGGGAATGGATTTGCACCGTGGCTTGTGTTCACCTCCTGGGACAGCTGATCCCCTTCGCCTGCTGTCCCACCTGTTCCCCTGCTGGTTTGCACTGAGCTTTGGACCTGCATTGAATTTTACGGCTCTGCTATAATATTTCTGACATTTGTACTTTTGTTATCGCATAGATTGGCTATGAAAGTATAAAATGTTCTCTAAAACCAAGTCCTAAAACTACCCTTCCTTTCACCACTAGTTATCAGCAAGCTGGGACTGTAGCTGTAGCCACCATGGAAATGGAGACGTAGTGAAATGATTTAAAATAACACCAAAACACAGATGCTCACCTGGCCCTTTATGAAAATATAGACACTTTATCTGCTGCAGCTGCCTGTGAAGTGGGGAAAAAAGTTGTCCTTTTTTTTTGCCTTTTTTTTTCTTTAGGTTTGTTGTAATGAATGATTTACATGGCATTAGATTATGTTGGGATATACTGTGTCAGGTGGCATGACCTGATATAACCCAACTTAATGCAACACATATGTTTAGATTGTATTACATGTGAAGAAAAATTCCCTGAGAAGCTGTCAGGAGCAGGTGATTCCTGCAAATGGAAAATATTTGCACAGTGATATTTTATACGAGTCAAAATTGAAAGGTGTGTAATACTTCAGCATGGATTTAGGAGCCTTAGCCTCGCTGACTTTGCTGGGACTAAAACTTTTTTTATATGCCACTGTTGCCTTTGGAAATATGATTTAACAGCTGAAGTTGAGATGGAAATTTTGCAAAACCCTGCTTTCGTTAGAGCTGATGGAGTTGCAGTTGTGTAAGAGACTGCAAGCGAGATCCAAATCAATTGACTCGCAGCTAGCAATAAAGCAGGATGTAAGGAATTCACACAAGCAAGTCTGGATTATTATTTTCCTTTTAAAATATTGCGTGCTTGATCGCTTCCCCTTTTGGAAATCAACTTGATAGGAATGTGGGCCGAAGTGCAAGGTTTACATTTCACTCCGACATGACTATGTCGAGGTACCCAGCTCTAAATTTGGAAGCTCATATGGATTTTTTCTTTTCTTTTTTTTTTCTTTTTTTTTTTTTTATTTGGTGTCAGAAATAGGAGCCTAAATTTAGTCTGTGAAGTTCATTTAAGAGTCTAAATATAAACGTTCTGCTTTTCAAAAGTGCTGAGCACCCTGCAGCTCCCTCAGACTCCATTGAGACTTTGCCTCCGTGTAGGATGCTGCTCCCAAATGCACCCCATCACGGGGGGGGTGAGGCTCCTGGGTGTGTCCATTCTGTGTTTGCACAGCACAAAATGTGTGTTTGCAGTGCCTGAGACTCAGAAAGTCAGAGCAATGCCTGTGTGACCCTAATTGTATACACATGCAGTGGCCTTCTGTGTATACATCGTGACAGGGTTTGATCACGTCCTCGGCCGCGCTCGCCGGGGTGGATGTTTGGGAGTGTGATGTGAGCAAGGCAGGGGTTACAGCCAGACAGCTGTTTCTGTGAGGACAGAGAAACAAAAAGTCTGTGGTTTGAGAAGCCAAACATCCACGCTCCCAGCTTTTTCATGTGGGCTCTTCTGTGGAGTTTAAAACCAAAGCATTGTCACACTTCCCTTGCAGGGTGTTTTTTACCTGTAGACTGGTTGCATCTATGTTGGGGATGCTCCTGTTTCTACTCTGCCCAAAGCCTTTTCCATCCTGTCTGGTGCTCAGCATTTTACCTCATCTTGATCAGATTTTCTTCTACCTTTATCCTGTTTTAGCAGATTCATAGTTTCCTTTTATCCAGCTTTTCCCTTAACCCCACTCTTACTTAATTTCTGTATGAAAAGTACTGACAGTTTCAATTTGTGTTTGCTGTGGGTACCCAGCCCTAAATCCAGGAGCAGCACTTGCAGGTGGTAAATTCTTTTACTCCTGTAGCCCTAAGCTCAGCAAAAAAACTCTCCCATGCTGTGTAAATGGCTGTAGAAAACCCTGAGAAAGGACAGCTTTAGCTTGTGAGAAAATACATTTCAACTTTTAAAAGTTAAAAATGTCACAAACTTGAGGTGTAAATAAGGACAACCTGGCCAAAGGCAAATGGGGGATCCTGGACAAGAGCTACCCCCATTTCTGCTGAATCCAAAGTTCCCACTTGGAATAGTGGTAGTATCTTTGGCAAGAATAAGCCTTGCTGTTATTCTGGGCAAGGCAATGCATTTCCTCTCCCCAGCCCTCATCAAAGAAATGCCTCAACTTTTTTGAGCTGAAGTGTCTCCAAAGCATCTGTCTCTCAAACAGATACCTGGCATAGCACTGCCAGCTCAAACAGTTAAAATTGGCTAGACAAAAAGTGACTGAAATCCGTGTCTATTAGTAAGAGGAGTTTTCAGGCAAATGATTATATGTGTTGCTGCCACTGCCAATAACGCCGATATTTATTTTTGTATTATGCACAAACCTTTAAACAGGATCATCCTCGTTACAACACATCATCAGGGGCTACTCTGCACTGAGCATATGGCAGGGCTGGAGCTTGGAGAAGTGGGTAGTAGCTGGTAAATGCTGACAGCTGAGAACAGACCATTGTCACTACGCTGAGCGTGTTTGCAGTCAGGGTGCAGAGGCAGCAGTTACCTGCTTTTGAAGGCTCCAGCTTCTCCAGAAAAGATGGGAGCAGATGTCAGGAGCCTCGGATTTGGATCCGATAAGGACTTGGATCAAAATATCAAACAAAAATATTTTAGGGAAAGTTTCTGGGAGGAAGTGAGCTATATGGGGAGCATGGCTTGCCAGGCTTTTTAAAAATAAAACGTTCTCACTCTGTGTTTAGCTCTCCCACAGTTTGAAACACTTGCGGTGATCGAGCCTAGCAGCCCTTGTCAGTCTACAGTACATCATCCCCCTTCGGTTGGCTGGGAACATCTCTCCTGTAAGGGCAAAATAAAGCTGCTCATTTTGCACACATGCTTTTAAAACTACAGGCAAGGAATACCTAAATATAAAACAAGGGCACCTTGGACTGAATGCTTTCTGACTGGGGCTGTTATCGCCCTTTCCCCTTGCAGTCACACATCTGCTTCCCCTGCCTTTCCTTACACGCACCTGTAGCTCGCTGACAATCACAGAAGGGTTTGAGTTAGAGGAGACCTTAAAAATCCTCAGGTTCCAGCCTCTGGCCCTGGGCAGGCACAGGGAAAATGTGCCCCATGGTGTGTGTGTGCTGCTCAGGTTCACACCGCTGTCACACCTCGCTCGCTCTGCGCTCAGGAGCGCGTTCCTCCGGTTAAATACCAAACCCCAGCTCCATATCTACAGAGGCAGCAGGAATCTGGTGCACGGGTGGATGAGAGGAGGGCCTTCTGCTGCCTTCACATTACCCTTGGCCCTTTATTCCCAGGGGGAAGACAAGATTTGGGGGTCAATGTGTGCTCTTAGTTTCATCTCTGGTTTTTTTTAAGCAAATCGTCTTGCGGCAATTGTGGTAGTGCCACCAGGAGAGAGATTTTTTTGGTGCCTTTTTAAAATCACTGCTCATATGATACCTCAAAATATCTATCGCTGGCTGGCTTTATGAACTGTTCTTTTTGTCGGCACTTTGAAAAAAGTAAAATTAATTAATTAAAAATAAACTTATTAGTAACTGCCTCCAAACTGAGAAATGGGCAGGTTTTTCTAGTATTTTTTTTTTACTTGAAACTGCCTGGGTTGGGAAGGCAGGATGCTTTTCAATGCATAGATTATGAAAAAGGAGATTAGCAGACCTTTGTTGAAGAGCCATGAGTTATGTTAATCTATGAGTCTCTTTATGGTAATTACAAACTAAATCAAACGACACAACTGTTGAAGTGTGCTGCAGAGTTTTTTTGCCAATTAACAATCAGAAACAGTAATGTTGATGTTCCTATGATAAGTCATAATATGTCAGTTTGCAAAAGCATGCAAAGTAAGTTTGCTGATTCATGGCAAGTTCTCTTTTGTTGCTTGGTAATGAATTGTAATGTAGCTGCTTCTCATTTACCGTGAAGAGGTAACCATCAGCACTCGGTGGGCTGGGGGCCTTCTCAGGGGTGAAGAGAGTGCTGTTTTGACTACAAATGTTGTGCTCAGTCTGTGAAGACATTATTGAGAGGTGCATTAACCAAAATAAAGTGCAAAATCTACCTATCTAACGTCCCTTCATTTACCAATATTTGAACACCGCTTTGCAAATTAAGATGCAACGTGGCTCATTGAAGGAGGTGATTTCACTCTTTATAATACCACAACACCCAAATACGGAATCATCTCAACCAGCAGCCCCCATAAAATATTTTTTTAGGGGTATGTTTTATAGGGAACAACCCAGTTGGAGTGAGCATATTGCAGAGCATTGTTTTGTATACTAATTATCTACATCAATGGCTGCGCGGAGCGGCTCGGAGCGCTGTACCTGCTGTGCCGAACAACTCGCTCGTAGTCATGGAGTGTCTGCTTCCTGTGGGCACCTGCCCGCTCTGTGCAGAGCATCACGTTGAGCCATGTCACGTTGTGTCACATCACAGATGAGATGTGACCCGGTGTAACCTGACACAGCGCAGCGCCGGCACCGCCGCGGATCAAAACCCGGCGGAACCGCGCGGTTGTGTTCGTCAAGGGCGGGGAAATGCAGGCTGGCTCCTCCTGAACCTGCAGGTTCACCCCTCAGCCTGGTTCTCTGGAGGTAGTTTGGCATATCTCACTGGGATATAAATACAGGAGTTTCCCTGCTTGTGCTTATTTATGGTGCTTGTCATTTGGGAAACAGTAATCTTCCTACTTTTTAATCTAAATTGAACAGCGGTGAGCACACTAATAAAACATGTCACGACAAACAAAGGAAATTCTCCCTGTATTAATAATAAAATCTCTGAGATTTATCAGTCTCTCCCTTTTTCTTCCCTTTGTGCGATGCAGTCTAAAGCAACTGCTACATTTATAGATGTCTGATAAAATTTTAATAGAAGAACCCATTACCTTTGATTCTGGAGTAAAGAGACTATATCAAAACCAGGAGTGTTGAACCTGAGCTAAATATAACTTGTTAACTTGGAGTAGCAGCCCGTGAGCTTTATAATGCTGATGGATTTACTTTACCTTGCCACAAGCAGTGGGAAGTGAATTTTGTATCAGGTGAGGTGCTATTAAAAAAGAGCAAAATATTTTCCAGCTGCTGAGCACTGGGGTGTTGGTTGGACTCTTTCTTGGAGGTCTTTTCCAACCTAAAGATTCTCTGGGGAGGCTGTGTGAGATGCACCATTGATGATAACTCTACCAAACCAAGATTTTGGAGTTTGCCTCCTTGATTCTGGGGGGCACAGAGGTCTAAACAATGCCAGAGATGGGGTTTGCCATTTATTAAGATGGACTTTGAAACAAAATCTCAATATGGTGTTTGACAGCTAAATCCAGAATTACTTAGGGGGAAAAAGTGCTGCTTCCTTGTACCCCCATGGGGGCTTTTCAAGAGCTGTATGCTCTCCAACACCCAACTCTGACTTCTGGATGCTCTGCTCACCTGACATTTAGTGCCTGCATAATCATCTTTTTAAGGGAAGACTTCAAATTTTATGGAAATGTTGAAATAAATTTTCACTTTTAAAATTTTATTTTATATACTTAGTGGTATTTCAGGCATTTTTTTTTCTTAACACTTAAATCTTTACCAGAATTTTTTAACACTTCTGACACATTACTAAATGAAAATTGATGATTTTAAATACACACACACATATATATATATTCATGCATATATATATATATATATATATATATATATATAAGTGTGCTATAAAATATGACTTTTTCTGTATCATTTAGAGAAGAATCACTTTTTCCATGGGAGGAGGAGCTGCAGTTCAGGACTGGTTTTAGCAGTGTAATTACTGCTGATTACTGATTAGTAGGTAGAAAAGACCATTTTTAGGACTAGGAACTTGCATGGTCCCATTTCTCCTATAGTGCGTGAGATAAAAAATAAAACTATACTACTTGCTGCCATTTTTTTTTTCCTGTTTGACTTGAAATGTGCTATTTTCTGAGTGTTTCATTAGCAAAAAATCCAGATATTCCTCTGACAGGATGGAGCTTAAAGACCGGGTGAAAACATGAAGTCAAATGAGGGTCTTATCTGAATCCCTATCTCAGATGGGAGGGTTTATTACTGAGCTAATAGTGTTGTAACTAAAGTTGCACGATGCAGCAGGCTTCAGACAGAAGCTGATGACCTCTATTATGACACAACCACTTTAGAACCAGATGAAATGTAGTAAAATGTATTTAAAAATATTTCAGAAACATATGTAGCTACCAGAATCTGAAGTCCTAAATGCATATAGCCTCTATTTCTCCACCAAAAGATGAAGCTGGTAAATACAGTAACATCCTTTCTCTCCTCGAGCTGAGCTGAATTTAAACTGTGAGCTTCATTTCCACAATTCAGTGTCCAATATGCAATCTGATCACACCTCCACTTTTGTGAGTTGTAGCCATGGCCTTAAATTAAATTACAAGCCCTACATTGGACTGACATAAATCTGATTTTGGGCTGAACTTGAAGTGTTTGAAATACCAAATCACTACTCCCTGATCCCTAATGAGAAGTAATCAAAGAATTTAACCAGCAGTACAAACACTTACACATCACTACAGATGTAGCCAAATTGACTCAAAGTGCTCTTTTTCTCTATGAAAAAATTGTGTGCAAATATACCTTACTGACACAGGCTCTTCCAGCAGAATGACTAAAGAGGAGGGGAAAAAACTCTTCTGCTTTATTTCTCAAAAAAGAATCCTAGTATTTTTTTCCCTCCTTCCCATCTAGAAATCTGTTTTTCACTGTTCTACCCTGTGCCATATAAATAATAAAATGCAACAACAAATTACCTAACCTGCCTGGATGTGACATGGACAGTTGCTAACCTGGTGCCTCTGCCATGGTCTGGACAGCCAGAAATTGGTTGGGGTCCCTTTCTCCTGTCTCTTTCCCCAAAAAAAACAAAACAAACAACCCTGTCTTGGCATCTCAGTTCTCCAAACAATCCTGATTTATTTGACTGTCAAATTTCCTCGTTGTCTTCTTGCATTTTCCACGGCAGTTTAAAATCTCAATGCATCAGGGCAATTATGATATTATACAGGCATGCATATGATGGCACTGACACAGAGTAAAAAGAGAACTAAAAATCAATAGTGTTTGTATCCTTCTGAGGAGGAGAAACAACACTAAAGCTTGCCCTGGTGGGAATGTGAAAAGGTATATCCTGAATTTTAGCCTTAAGGTGATGCAAAGCAAGGGAAGCTGTCTTTTCTAATGAATTAAAGCCCTTGCCTTCTGACCCTATGAAGAAGAGTTTTTTTCTCTCTTTCTTTTTTGGGGGGGTATAGATGTGAGTAAGAAAACAGTTGTTATTAATGTTACTCTAGGCAATTTATTATTATGAATTTCTTAAAATTCCTGAGTAAAGGGTGGATCATGCCAGCTGCTCTGGTAACTGTAGAGCGGGATTGAGGGTACTTAAATGAGGCAACCAGACTTTAAGTCATTCTTTGACTGCTGGAGAAGTAATTTTACACCCAATATTTAAGATAATCTGTCTACATCATGCATGTCATCTTTCTCCAGTGTGTGTTTTACTGCCTACTAAAGCTCATGTTCCTGCCTGAGTAAAGTGCTCTGAGTTATGTTTTGTCTGATACACCTTTTTAGAATGCAGTTATTGTATGAGGGGAAAGGGATGGTGGGTGACATGAGCAGCACTGCTGCTGGCTGATGCTCTTAAGGTCTCCTACAATAAATTGTGCTGGTAAAGCTGAACCTGCTGCCAAAAACCAGGCCATGCAAACCCAATACATGAACTGCAGGAATTCTTCCCTGGCAGGGTGGTGAGACACTGGAGAAGCTGTTGATTCTCCATCCCTGGAAATGTTCAAGGCTAGGTTGGACAGGAGCAATCTGGTCTGGTGGAAGGTGTCCCTGCCCATCACAAGGGGGAAATGGAGTGAACTTTAAGGCCCCTTCCACCCAAACCATTCTGTGATCCTGTTTGTAAGCATTCCATGAATGCAATATGCATCTAAAGGAGCTTCTATTAACTTCTGAAGTAAAGATGATGGTGGTGATTATTTTACATTATTTTCCATGCAAGGACATAGACTGCCATCTGTGAAAACATCCATAAAGAAGCAGATCAGTGCATGAAAGATGTTCAATGTGGGCTTGGTGTCTGGCTGCAGTGTCTTCCACAAATGAACAATGCTCAGACCATCATTTTTAGCAAGGAGATTTATTTTTGTTTCTGTTGTTACGTAAAAAGTTGCATCAGCCAGTGCTGAAGTTCAGAATTTACATGATAAATCAGGAAATTTATGCCCCTCTTTGTAGGAAAGATGAGGCTGACACGCCTTGATGGTTGTTTTCTACATATATATATATATATATATATATATATATATATATATTTTTTTTTTTTTTTTTTTTTTTTTTTTCCTCTTTGGCTACTAGACTGCAAGTTGGTAGAGAATCACTCTGGAATTATAGATCCTGCAATTCAGGAGTTAAATTTACAGACTGAAGCCCAGTGAATCACAGGTTCTCCATGTGCACATATCTTTCCTTATGCACTTGCAAAATCTGGAGTCATGAGGCTCCAAAGGAAAAGTTCAGAGTTATAAACTTTCTGTTCCTTCTTTCTAAGTGTCCTGGATGCTGCCATCCAACTTCCCTTGAAATGGAGCTCATGGTCTTGCATTTTGATGTGGCTGCTTTGTAATGACCTTGTTTTTGCAGAGGTCAGACATGTGACTTGCAGGATGTCCACAGGGGAGAGGAGATGTGCAGAGCTCTCTGACCTGTGCTGGGGGAGTTGTGGAAATATGTTCCCTGCTAAGGTGTCAGACCCCAGGACAGGGCATGCAGATCCTTTCAGCATCATCTTTCTGAGGACTTCTCACAAGGAACAAGTTAGGTCCTTGAGGATAAATAGATGTCTGATAATATGGGTAAAGCCAGGTGGAATGTTTGGGATTTCAAAAGTTTTGGCTGTAGAAAAACACTTGATCTTAAGTGTCCATCTGGGATTTACCCCTTGAAATTCAAAACCTGGACCTAGCTTCTACATCCTGCTGCCACCTGACCTTTGGATAGACCTTAAACGCCCCAGATGCAAAGTGTGTGTTGATAAACTACAAGTGCTTCTGAGAACTCCAGAATTGCTCAAGCACTGCAGGCAACAGCAAGCAGAGCTTCCCCTGCCTCCCTCCATCGTGTCAGCCTGGCTGGACTTCTTGGAAACCATGAGTAGGGTGGGGGAAAGCAGATGGAGGGAGGGGAGGAAGGTTCAACCCCTTCCTTCTGAAGCCCTTCTCTGGCTGCTCCATGGGGAGGGACGTGCCTGTGGACACGTGGGTTTGGAAAACCTTGTGAGAGCACAGCTTCCACAAAGAAGGAAAACTTATTTCTGCCCCAAATGATGGTTTATTTGAGTATTTGTAGGGACCCACATAGGGTGTTTAGTGCAGGTTGAGCAGGGACAGCAGCACTTGAGGCACCAGCTCCTGCCTCTCCATTGGAAGCAGCTGTTATTACCCTTTATAAAACAAAGTGTCTGATGTATTTGCAGACAGAATTTGTGAAGATATTAAAGTGAGATTTGTCTGATGCCAGCTTCCACAGTTGTGGCCCTTTGGCTGACACTTAGGTGGGGAAGGAGACCTAGGAAAAGGAAATGGAGGTTACATTGTCCAAAAAAGTCATAAGAAATTTGGCTCCTCAAGTTTAAACTTTTCCTGGTGACATTTTTTTTTTCCTCCCCACAACTCTTCCTTTGTGAAGATAAAGTGAGAAGACCTCAAATGACAAGAAAATTAGGGAATTGCAGGAATATGAAGCAGTCAAGTTCATGCTGCATTCTTTCATTTGATTCCAGTAGAAGTATAAACTCACCTAAATGTGGAATAAGTTTGGTAGCTCTGGACAAGTCTCTCTTGCAGAACAATCCCACAACATCACAAAGTGCTTGGCTACTGCCAATTGTTAGTGAGAGGTGAAGGAATGAAGAGCATTTTTGCAGAGCCTAATGAGGATAAAAAATAGGGAATTTTTTGATGTTATAGTCTGCTCTGGGCTCACATAGGGAGTTTTATTATCTTTAGTGTTCAAGGTAAGTTTGTTGATTAACAAGGAAACTCAACTTAGGGGAGCTGGGGGGAGGAAGAGAAGAGATTAAAATGAGGAAGTTCTTGGTACAGTACAGAGGGGAAAAAAAAGTATTAACGATAATTGAAACTCACCTCCACGAGGGCAATGAATCATCAGAAACAGCCTGTGGAAAACAAGGTTGTGCAACCTTGACCAGTGTGTGTCACTGACTGGTGGAATTTTTAGAAAAGCAGCAGTTTGGGCTCATCGCTGTGGTTCGTGATTGCACACACCTGTTCGGCTCGGAGGTTTTGCAACCAAATTAAAAAAAAAAAAAAGGAAGCTGAACTTGCTGCTTCTCCTGAGCAGTGCAAAAAAGCAGAAAACCACAGCTGTTCTAGCTGTTAACAGATATCAGCAGAGCACCTCCTGTTACATAATTGAGGATAACGTTTTTGAAGCATATGGGCTGAAGGTATTGTAAACTCATTAAAGCTTGAGGTGGGAAACATTCTAGCACATTTCTAGGTTTGGTATCTTTAACAAATGTTTACAATTAGAGCTCCTATAGGCCATTTATTAAATAATAAATGAAGGGAAATCTTGAGGAAGAAACAGTCAGGAATTTCTGTGCAGTGACACGTGAGTTGCAAGTGTAATTGTGCAAGATTGCTGCCCATTGATGTGATAACTGGTCACTTAGGGTGGCTTGAGATGCAAGATGCAGTTTTGCTGTCTGCTATGTTATGTGAGAGAAATACAGTTTTCAGACACCCTGAAGGTACTGGAGTTACTTTCTGCTGTTTGCCAACTTCCAGCACCTGAGTAAGAAAAGCCATGGAAAATTAGATGGCTTCACAGAGGATCTTGACAGCCTCTAGGGTTCTGTGGATCTGATCCTAAAGAGAAAGGAGGACAGAGGTGGCTCCTGCTGTAATTGCACTTGCACTAACAGTGCACAGATGGTTTTGGCCCATTTCTGAAAGCCCCTTCATCAAGAAAAATTAAGTAATGTGACCACACTTGTAGGCTTAAGACGTAGGCTTTAGTGAGTATGGGTGGTTAAGGGCTGGAGCAGCAACAGATTTTGGAGATGCAGCAGCTGGGAATGTGGTTTCTGATGTTCTACAGCCATTCTTATTGGTTCAAGAGGCTCCACTAATCGTGGGCTGAGGATCTCTGGCTATGGGTCAAAATCAAGTTGTGTCAGTGAATGAATCTGGGCAGTGCAGCAGCCTAAAGATTGGGAAATACTCAGTCCATGAGCTTTTCTTACCAGTGAGGCTCTACCAGCTAGAACCAAAGAACATGATCTTGGTTTCTGCAGGAGTGATGAAGTTTGCCAGGCCATTGCAACTTCTGGTATCATTTTTATTGCCCTAATGCACAATCATAAGTGATTCTGCTTTTACGGGGAAGTAGATAGCATCCTGCAATTCTCAGGGAATGTTGTCTCTCCAGACGAGACTGAAGGCCAAGTTTCATCTGCCCCCTGTCCTCACACACCTAGGGTGGTGCTACAGGGCCTTGGTACCACGTGGAGCAGAGAAGAAACGTGTCTGAGCCCACAGAGTCCCTGTGATGGGTTAATGCAAACCCAAGTCTTGCTGTAACTCTGTGCCCTACTCTCCTCCCATGACACCGCACAGCGCTGAGATCCATTGTCCTGGTTTGCTTTCAGTGGCAGAGGAAATTCAGTTTGTTTCATCTGTATTTCATTTGGTTGGCACCAAAGTGACAAGAGGGCCATTTGCTGGCACAATGCACGTTGGATGGAAAGCATGCTCTTGATGATTTATTGTTAAGGACCAAGATTTTCTTTTGTGACTAAGGCTTGGCTTAAGGCTTGTCATGTTGCTGGCTGGCTGGCATTTTCCCACAGCATGAGATGTGAGGTTATTCTAAAATTCACTATCAGGGCCTCTTAAATAAAACACATGCTTGTTAATGAACATCATGATGATTTTTAAGCTATAGCTCCAAAAATTGTAACTTAAAAAGCAGGCATAATTAAAAAAATAAAAAAAAAAAGAGAGACAAGTCTAGGATCTGACATCCTCTCATAACTGATGCAAATATTGATGAGCCTGGAATTTCATCCTTGTTGTTCTGAGGAATGTCAGAACAGGACCTGAGGTGCAGCCTGGTTGCTTCCACAGGTGATCCAGAGGGAGTGGGATGTTTTCTGTTACATATGGACTATGTAAAACTCTGCTGTATTTACCCAATAGCACATGGAAACTGGAGACCTACTTTCCATCTCTGGGTTTTTGCCAAGTCCTTAACGTGATTAACAATTTTATTTTTTTTTTAATGCTATCCGTTGCTCTTTAGAAACACAAATATGTTTGAAAGCTCTCCATAAGGAGAACTTATGTGAAGATATCTATTTATTTCTCCCTTTTTTCCTCCCCCTACTTTGCTTACAGTTAAGATTTTAAAATTATGCATTGCATCTTGCTGCTTTTCAAACTATTTGGGAAGTATCGTGTTCTGGAGAAAGAAATGGGAAGTTATTGGCTTGTTTAGGGACTTACTAATCATTCAACTTGCTTACTTTGAGGAAATACCTATTTCAGTCTAAATGCACCAAATATTTGAACTGGGTTCAAGCTATTCATCAGGGTTTTTTCTCTGCATGAATTTCAGACCTCTAACTTCAGTGCAATTAGAGCTTAACCTGATCCTTTTGTTTTAATACCAATCTAAAGCAACACAGCACAGCTCTTTGCAAAGCCCGTAGAAAAAACACAATGCAAATAATATTCTGATTGCTTTGGTAAATCTCTGGTATTTAAAACAATTGAGTATATCAAGTTCATATGTGGCATTAATTACACTGCACCATTATGGATCAAGAACAGCTGAAAAGGAAGGACTTTCTGGGGTGATAGATAATCTATGGAATATTTGTGAAAATTTGACGTTATGTGTCTGGAGTTTTGCACATTATCTGGGCTCTGGTCTGATTAAAGTAGCAGAAACAGATTTCTTGGGGAAGCTCCTTATAAAGTTGATCTGATTGGTCATACCCTTTAGAACCATATTCCCCAATTTGTCTTGTTCCCAAATTCTAGGTGGTGTAGGAGTTGTTTGTGTTTTATTTCAGCTTGTGTTGTGTTGTTGAACATTTTTTGTTTTGTTTGTTCAGCTTGATGAGCAGTGCTTTAATCAAGGTGTCTCCCTTACACGCTATATTCCCATCAGCATGGGTAACCCTGGGACACAAATTTATTCTGGAAGAGAGTAATAAAAATGAATGTTGTCAGTGTCTGTGGAAAATGAGCACTGGATCTCCAGCTAATCAGGTTATTTCAGGCTAGTTAAGCATATTTCTGATTCCAAATTTGTTTGTATTTGTTAATGTATTTCAGTCTAAGATGCTCTGTGTGATGCTTTCATGATGTTAGAGGGTTTTGGAATGGGATATTTGACTTGTTCTGCAAAAAATGCATCTGTTCACTAAATCAAATTAGAAAATGCTTAATCTGTAATTTTTACTATACCAAGACATCAAGGAAAGGAGAGGGTTTTACTGGCAATGGAAAAACTATTAAAATTTTTAGCCTTATGCAAATATGTAGAATAACTCTACATGGAGTTTTTTATTAGTGAAATAGTCCTCCCTTCATTAAAACACTTTACAAGAAAGGCAGAGGGCAAAACTGGCTAGGCATTTTAATTATCCCAAGTTTTCCATGCAAGCTCTCCTCTTGTGGTGTGGGTGTTTTCTTTAATAACCTCCCAAATACCTGTAAGGTTTGAAAGTGGTGAAACTCCCTGTAGAGTTACAGAAATCCATTCCAGCCTCACCTTTGGAAGTGAAAAGTCAGTGCAAAAACATTGACTTTTCATGCATGCCGTAGCTGAGGCTTTTGCCTTGTTGTTTCTGTTTCTTGCTTTGGAACCAACTCCTCCACTTGCACCTCCCATACTTGCAGAGCATTCCTGCTTAAGTGGGGGACACTCAGGTAAAATATTTATTATTACAGATTACCCCAGTGAGCTATAGTCACAACAGATTGAAACCGTGCATGTCACCAGCAAAAGCCAAGGGCGGAGAGGAATTAATCCTTTTGGAAAATTAAATTGCAAATATCAGATATCCACAATAAAGAAAAGCTTAGCCCTTATTTTGAAGCTACATTTTCTTTTTCTCCCCAGGCTATAAAAAGGAGCAACTGTGTTTGTTTTCTTGAAGAATACTTCAAACCCTTTGTTGAAAGATACTGCTTAATAGTGAAATACTGTCAATTCCTGAAAATCTAGGGCTGTGGGAGAGTTGCTGCCCGTTATTTGGCTAATCTGGGCACACTGTCACACTGTTCTTTTAATAGGTGTGTTTGTGAAACCAGAACCAGGCTTGCGTGATCACTGGTGATGATATCTGATACCCAGTTTCACAGCAAACTGTGGCAGTGAGGGATTGAAACAATTTTTTCCTAAGTGATACTGAGATTCTCACGAATCATCCTTTTGTCTGTCCCCAAAACGTGGGTGCCACTGCCTCGGTGCCGAACACTGCTGCGACTGTGTAGTCTCTGTTTCTCCACGAGAAGACAGAAACCATCTGGTCTGAAACACAGCCCCCTTTGAAAATACATATCCCATTATGTTAGCTCTGAAACAGCTCTGCCTCTGAAGAGGAGATGGTGTCCTGACATGTAGAAAACTTCTTTTTTTTAAATCTCTTGTTAATTTTTTTTTTCTTTTACTGGGGGTATGGGGAGAAATGCCAAGAGTATTCTTAATTATTATTATTTTTATCCTGAATCTGTCTTGCCAGTGAAACTGCTCTCACAGAGATCATGCTTGCAGGATGAATTATTCCCTTCTTTTGCAGTGGGGTGGGGTGGGTCCCCAGCAATGCCCTGGGGACTGTGATTTTGTGTGCTGGGGGACAACACAATCCTTTCCCCACCTCCCCTTTGTCTGGTTGTCAGTGCCAGGCAGGTCAGGCACAGAGAGCAGCAGGCTGTGTGGCTTCAGGCCACCTGTACACTCTTCCTCTTTCCCTCCATCCTCCTCCCCCTGTAGCTCACAAGATCCTGGCTGCTCTTGCCCATTTGCCTCTGTCACCAGAAAAGCCATGGTGCTGCAAGGGACCTGTCCTGGGCATCTTCCCCAGCCCTGTGCTTTGAGGAAAGGTCCAGCAGGCAGCTGCTCTGATTTGTCTCCACTCAGCACTCACAAGGAGAGCAGGGGGTGAGGCAGGTGGATGGTGGAGGGGATGCTCCATGGACCCCAGAGTGATGCTGCAGCAAACCCAGTGCTCTCTGGCTGGGAATGTTCCCTTCTGATTTACAGCAGCGAGTACAGAATTAGATTTACTTTGTTCCCCTGCCTCTATTTTTCCTGACTGGTATTCATAGGACTAGCAAGTTATGCTGGTTCCAAACAAAATAATAAAAACCCCCTAATGTTTTGTGACTCCCTCTTTAGCAAGATACAGACACAAATGGCTGTGTAAAGGTTGCTAGATGCAAATTTAGTGTTATAATTAGGTTTCCACTATTGTTTTCCACTTTTTAAAAAGTCTAGGGTTTATTTTTTTACACTTATTTGCCTTTTTGCTCCAAAGGTGCAGGTTTTGCTTAGCTTCTGCAACAGGACTTCTGATGACAGCAGATTTGTGAGTTTGGTTTGATAAATCGGTGGCTGTGCTGCTTGGGAAGCTGATGTTCTCAGCTGTGCAGGGCTTAAAAAAACAAACCCTCACAAACCCAGCAAGAACAACAACTCAAACCCCTCATTTTGAGCCCTTCATTTGGTTGTGACAGGCAGCACTCGTGGCTCTTCCCTCTGAGGATGTGAAGTGCAGGCGGCCAGGAACGTATACGAGGTAACCATTATGTTTAAGTCAACACAAGAACATGCCAGGAATGTTGCTGATGCCTTAAGAATGCACCTAATTAATTTAAAACTACTTCTGTGGGTATTATTCTCTAACCTAACCCTGAAAGCAATTGCCATTTCCTTTTTAACAGAGGTAAAGCAAAGCAGGGCTGCTCTGTTTAGGTGGGAGAGCTGCCTGATTTTCAGGGCAGGTAAGGCAGATTAATAACAGGCCACTCATAAGAAGGTTTCAGATCTCACTGTCAGAGGGTAATAATTAATGATCAAATGTTAATGGAGATGCTGGGCTGTTGATGCCATTAATTCAGCTCAGTGGAGCCAGTCCTGCCCAGGACCTGCCACAGCTGTCACTGCATTTGCTTAATTATTCCAGGGCCTTCAGGCTCTTTTTCCCTTTCTCCTGCTAACTGCAGGACAGTATGTTTCCACTGAAGCAGAATTATGAAGAACGCCCCGATTCCCAGGCACTGCCTGCCCGGCTCCACACTCAGACCTACAGGCAACAGAGATGACCACAAAGTTAAACAAATAACCTCTTTCTGCCTCTCCACAAAGTCACTTCTTATTTTTTTTTTTCCCCTAGAAAGAAGTGGGATGATTAAAAGTAGCTCAGGATGGGAGGTTGGCAGGGCTGGGGGTGGCCTGGGTCCGTTGTTGGTGTTGTGGATGCTTTGCTGGCCTGGGGGTTTGGAAGTGCTGGTCCATACTGGCAGCTCACTTACAGATTTCTTCCTACCAGCTTAGACCAGCTAGTAAATTCCTAATTCCTTCCAGTTTAGAATTCCTACCTGCTGGTAGCCATCTGAGATAGTCCCAAGGACAGTTATAATGAAGCATCAACCAGTTCTTCGTTGAACGTGAATGTTAAAGAGGGCAAGAGTGACTAAATTCCAGAGAAGTCCCAAAATCTGGAGAGGTAATCCTTAGAGCAGCAGGCCAGGGCAGAGGATCCCGGACTAGGGGTGAGAAATTGGTTAAAAGGATGTTGTTGTCCGACCTGGGGATAGAGAAATGGGAGGTTTAAGTGTTTAACTCCATACACTCCTGTTAAAACTCAAGAAATATCCTTATCAGGCTTGCAAGAAATTTTTCAATTTCTTTTTTAGTGTCTTGCCTCTTTTTCTGATGCAAAACCCCCTGATATTTCTCCCCATTCTTCTTAAAGGACATGCTACTTATTTTAATTGCCCTGCCTCTACCACCTCCCTAAAAAAACCTAAATAAAAAACCTATGAAAACACACAAAAAAAACACCCCAAAAAACAAAAACAAAAAACCCCACACAGGCAGAAAGTTTTTTTTTTTTAATTTCCAGTTCTGAGGAGTGCTGCATTTTAAAACCAGTCCAGTGTGTCTTGAGCTGCAAGGCTGGAATGCTTCTTGACTCGCTTCCAACCTGAAGTGCTTAAAAAAATGTGAAGCACTACAACAATTTTAAATCACTCTATACACTGCACATGGTGATTTAAAATAATTGAAGCTCTTCAAATTTTTATATGCCCTTGAATTTGGAAGTGATCAAGGTTCTGAGCATGTGCAATACACAATGATTTAAAATTATTAGAGCTCTTCAAATTTATCATAAGTGTTTCAGCTTGAAAGTGATAGGGAATCTGGACTTCAGCAGTGTAAAGTGATTTAAAATTATCAGAGCACTACAGATGTTTTATAGGTGCTTTAATTTGGAACTGATCTCAGTCCTGGACTATACCAATGTATAGCACATTACTTTTAAAATCACTGAAGCAGTTTCATATTTTTCCAAACCGGTTTTCTTAAAGTCAAACATCTTTGATAATTTTAAAATACATTCTGTTGCAAGTGGCACTCTTTTAGCAGAGTATTTTACACTCTGTAATGGTAGCAGAAGTGATTGCAGTCGGGCTGCAATTTGCCTCTGTGACTTTTTAAAAGGGATCAAAGGTTCACACGCGGATGTTTTGCGGCTTTACCTTCCCAACACGTTTGCTGTGGAAGTGATGTAAACCTGGCATTGGAGATCCACACAGAACTTGTGCCCACAACCCAGAGAACACAGGTTCTGCCCATGTGTGCATAAATTAGGTGATAACAAATGCAAATGGGTTTTTAACTGTGCAATTACCCCATTTGGGGGCATAAATACCCACTTGCTGCTGATTTCACTGGAATGATTCTGGTGGGCGCCCTGGTGATTTCTTCTTGGATGTCTAAGGATCCTTAGGAAAAGAGGATAAAGTAGTCTGGAATCTGAAAGATGGAAAAAGGACTTTTTAGAAGAATTATTGCTGAATTCATAGAATCATAAAATCCTTCTTTTGGGTTGGAAGGAACCTTAAATATCTGCTTGTTTCACCCACCCTGCCAAAGACCCAGACCCCACCCACAAGCTATGGGTTTTGCTCCAAGCATCATCCAAGCTGGCCTTGGACATTTCCAGGGATGGGGCAGCCACAGCTCCTTTGGGCAGCAAGGAGTGTGGGCTATGCTATTACCTACAAGCTTAGATAATTACATAACTTACATAAACCTGCTCTTTCCAAGTAAAAATGCTGTGTTATTTGTACTTAAAATAGTGTTTGAAGCCATAAGGATATTATTGAATTGTTTGGAAGAATTGTTTGGTGCTGAGGTCTTTGTGTAATGTTTTTGTACCCCTTGTATCCATACTCACACCAGAGCTGAGTCTTTGGTGCTGGAATGAAGATGGGCAGGGGCTCCATGCCAGCCCCCTTTCCCTTTGGGATAGCTGTTGTCAGCATTTCTGAAGATGTTTTTGTTGTGAGAGCTATGGAGGAACCTTGTTTGCTGAAGATGAAATAGATGCTTCTGGAAAGTTGAGGTTGCTGGGTGTGGCTCAGTGACTAACACAGCCAGTGATCACTGTCACTTCAGCATGGTCAATGCTCACTGAGTGGTCATTGTCCTCCTTTTCTTGCTTCTCAAATATTTAATTTTCACCTGAGACTACAGTCATGGAGGTAAAATCTCTTTTTCTTTTTCTGTTGACGTCCTATTCTTGGCAAATATTTTAGTTTTGATTAAAGGGGAAGGAAAAAAAAAGTCGAGTAAATGAAAATTAACTCACACACAGAAAAGAACAACCTCCATTTGAATTAAAAATTTCTAACACAGAGGAGTCATTTGACCTGTGGTCTAGTTCTCTGACTCTCCAAGTCACTGTGAGAGTAGAAATTTAACAGGATTAGGAATAAAAGATTCTAATAATAGCAAGTATTTTACATTTAGGATTATGATGGAAGATACCATCATTAACCTTAGCCCTAGGACTTGTTCTAACACCATTAACATCCTGACCTAGAGCTTAACACCATCCTATTTTCCTGGGTTGGCGAAATACTTGGCTTTGTCTTAAATTTTCCTCTTTTTTTTCTTATTACAAAAAGCAAGTGGAACAGTTTGTGTTTGTTTAATGTTTTAAGGTCTTTCTCTTTTGATGTTTCTCCTTTGGGATAAGAAGCTTATGATGAGAGGGGGAACAGTAGTCATGTTTGCAGGTTTAGGAGAGGGATATTTAAACGCAGGAGGTTTAGTTAGGTGGCCTATTTCTGCTGCAGATCAATGGTGTTGAGGGCTTGGCTGCCCTTTGTACTTGGAAAATCTCTTGCTAGATGTGTGAAGTCAGGAACACAAAGCCATACATGGGCAGCAAAGTAACTTGCTTTATAATAAAATGTCCTCTGTGATTTTTGTCTCCAAAGGGGCTGATTTGGGGTTGACAAGCTATGGGTTTTGGAGCTAAGCCAGTGGGGGTTCAGTTTCGGTTTTTAAGCGGGGTTTTGGGTTTTGAGTGGGGTTCAGTTCTGGTTTTTGCTTAATTTTTGGGAGGGAAAAGCTGAACCCATACTCAGAGTCCATCTGCTTTGGTGCTAGAACCTCTGCCTGCCTTCAAGGGGTAGGGAAGTTGAGAAGGGGGATGTGTTTGTGTGGGATCTGTGTGAGGGGGAGTGGGGAAGGCATAGTTGGGTAAAGCAGTGCATTCAGCACTGATTTCTACAGCATTTCTCATGTACCATTTCTGATAAAAAAATATTTTAACATCAGTTCTGTCATATGGTACCACAAGGTAAAGCAACGAGTTTAAGAGAAGGTTATGTAATTTATACTCTGTCAATATTTCAGCATTTCAAACCAGCAAATTTAAGAGCTTTATTCACAGCATTCAAGAACATTTAAGTATGATATTTAACTATATAAATATTCTGGTATCAAGAATATTTAAGTCATGAAATGACTTTTGTACCTTTCCACTGGTTGCTGTGTTTGCCATACCAGGGTTTATGTCCCTTTCTGGCAGAAGGTGTAAGGGCTTCTTGGATGGCACCAAATGCCAAGATTTTATTCCCAGCTGAAACGTGGTGTGACAGAGCAGCACAGGGTCCTTTCTTCCTCACCTCTGGCAAGCAGTGGCTCAGAGATAAAAGTCGCTCTCACAAGTTAAATCCATCACCCCCAATGCACAGTTTTGCCCCACATCACCTGTCATGGGCCGGGCTCACAACTGCTTGGTTCAATCTAACTCAACTCGTGTTTGGAGCAGAAGGAGCTCATCCAAGTTAAGAACCTGGCTCTTTTGTTATCTCTAGAAATTGCTACAAAGATTTTTGCTAACCTCAAAATTACTGGCCAAAAACTTTGGGCTTTTTTTTTGCTGTTGGTGTTGACCCACTTCTCCCCACCTTGTGAGTACAGTGGTGATGGGCAGTGGAGCAGAGTAATTACTCTTCAGGCATATAATGCTGTGAATAATTTGTACTCTAAACTAGATCCTGCATAGGGAGGATATAAAAGGAATTTTAATACACAAATCATCTTTAATGGATATTGTCAAAAAATAGTGAGAACTCAACTCCTCCCCCATATTCCTATTCCATTTACAAAGTGTATGAGAAATTACAGTCTTAATAAACACAGAAAAGTGACAAATTGTTGCAGCATGAAGTGAACGATGATATATGGATACCACAAGTCCTTAATTAGGTAGGTTTTATTTAAAGTTGACATAAATTACATTTTTCTAATTAATTTTTTACCTGTTCAAAGAACTTGATCTCTTCTGCAGTTGAAAGGACATGTTACTTGGCCATCACTTTTTTTTTTTTTTTAAACAAAAAGAGAGTCCTAAAATAATATGAGGTACATTATTTTTTATATGCAGTGGTAACAGATTTGCACTTTTAATTTGACTGTGTTAAATGTTATGGAAGAAGCAGGTCACATGAGGGTGAACTGTCTTTATTGTTATCCTAATATGTTTAAAGGGAGACATTCAAGCCATACTAATTTGTGTGATAATAACACCCTCATCTGGGCGGTCCCAAGCCGAGGAAATCACTTCATCTCATTCAGCCTTTTGCTGAGTTATATTACATGTATTACCATGCATTAGCAGGCTATGTAAATTTGCTGTCCTTTGAGTGACAGTTTATTATGGTGGTGCCTCATAGGTAGAGTGGTGCAGGCATCTTAAAGCAGGTTTTCCTCATCAAAATGTGCATCCTTTTTGAATTTGAAAACCGAAAAGTAATTATTTGAAAATGGCAATTCTTCCACTCGTGGGGGAAAGCTGTCAGTTGTTATTAAGAGGGCTCCAAAGGTCTGTGACAATTGGTTTTGTTTTCCAAGCTGAGCTCTGTTTCGAGCTGGTCTCAGTTGTGTGTGGAGGTTTTGCTTCCCTGAGAGAAGAGAATTGGGAAAGTGAGGAAATTCAGTCACTGGAGCCATTCTGGCCCAGTCTCTGCATGATGAATGTGTATTTTCTCATGCAGCAGCTCCATCCTTGCAAGAGCATGCTCATGGTGAAGTCAAACCACTGAAGTTTCCCTGAAAATTCAAGCTGAGTGAGGCTTTTGCCTGTGTGGGGAAAAAATGGTGCAGTGGTCATGGGCAGCATGTTGGTTCTTGTGCTTAGGTGACTGGAGAGGGTGTCTGCCCAGAAATATCTGTAATCCAGTTAATTGTGGCATCCCAGGAAATCTTCTACAGCAGTTGTATTTCTGACAAAGCATTTCCACCTGGCACAGCAGGGCTTGCTCATAAACTGAATTATTATCAGATGAAGGCTGCATATTTAGCTTGGTTTGTGATATTCTTTCTCCCACCCCTTAATTTTATTCTTTTTGTAGGTGAAAATTTCAAAGGCTGCTGGGCATTGTATTTCCATGAAAAACTCCAAATATTTTCTGTAAGTTGACCTATTAAAAGCAAACAAAATAATTAAAAAAATGCGAAACGCCAACCAACAACCCCAAAAAAATCCCAACAAAACCCCTAAACTCCTTCACACCTTGTAAGCATATTTAACAATTCATGCTTCAAAAAATGTCTATTAAATGGTGCTTTCATGGAAATTAGTAATTTTGGTGACAGTTTTATAAAAGTTGCTGCTGTGTACTGTTATTTTGAGATTCTTCCAGAGGTTGATTATATCATAGCCTAGATTAAAGAGATGTTGAATACATGCTTAGAAGTTGGCAAAATATTGAATTCAAAGGTTAAAGTACTTAGGGTGTGCATGAAAAGAATCTCAAAGCTATCTTAGAAAATTGCAAACACTTTTTAATTTTAATAAACTAAACATACTGTCCCAGGGGAAAATGCAGTGCCTGAAAATTGTATTTATATATAGAAAATTATAAACCTAAGTCAAAAAACAATGACCACTGGCTGAATTTCCTAGAGGGTATTATGATCTGGTTTGTAGGAAGCATATCCATTGTCAGTTGGATTTTTTTCTGGCGAGGATGTTTTTTTTAATAATGAAACAAAATTTATTGTCTCTCAAGCACCTGGCCCAAGTGTGCAAGCGCAGAGGAAGCAGAGGACAAGCCAGTTGTGCTTTACTCTGCTGTGCCTCATGGGTTTCACAGCTCTGTCTGGCCCCTCTGTGTGTGTGTTGTGGCAAAAAGCCCATGAACAAGCTATGGATGGAGCATTTGCCTCCTGAATTTTTTGTGCTTTTGTTGATTTGTCACATAAATGTTATATAAATGTAGCTTTCTATGTGTTAATATTACATACTGTTGAGGTGCTTGCAGTCCCCTCAGCATTCAGAAGGACTATTTAAAAATTAACTAAAAGGCAGGTTCCACCATTTTATGGCATTACCTGGTTTAACGTGAGCACATGAATTATTAACTCTCTGTCTCGTTAAGTACAAGATCAGTGCCTTTTCCTGTAGATGGGGAGAAAAAAGCATGCAATGTAGGAGTACTCTGTAAAGCAGCAGTAAAATAAAATAATAATAATAAAAAAAAAAACCAAGTTCAAAAGTGAATATGAAGGCCTTGTCTGGCTCCTTCCTCAAACTAGTTGAACCCTCATTGCCAAAGTGCTCATCAAATAAAAGCTATAGAAGTTTGCACGTTTCCAAACTTATTTGGGTGATGGGAAATTTGAGCTGAATAATTTATGTAGAGCAAATGCTGTGAAGGCCTGTGAACTGTATTTCTGCCCTACCTGTAGAAATAATTTAATCCCAGCTTGGTGCATTGGCAGTGTTTTTTGGAATTGCCTCTGCAAACACCTACAGTGCTTAGAGCTCATCACATCAACTCCCTCAAACAGAGGTGAGGGGCTCAGCTTTCCCATCAGATGGTGCCTAGAAAACAGATACCTATCTCTGTTCCAAGGAAAGCACTCTCCTTTAAAATCTACAATGTGAAACAGGCTCTACAGTGTGAAGCAGTGTTTTATTGTCAATCCCCTTGGAGTAAGAGACATCAGCCCCAAACTGAAGAAACAAAAATATTCTAAAATCCATTTATAAGCAGATTGCCTCTTAGGTTCAAATCATCTCCACATCATGAATAAATGTAGGTCTGTCACAAAACTCCTGTAATCCAGTGCTTGATGTGGGGAAGTCTAGTGGTTTATGACTGGCAAAGTCCTTAATATGCACTAGAAATCACTGGGCATTTCTACTTTTCTCATGATACTTGGAAATAGAGGAACCAGGGGGGTGATAAGTTTCTGCTTTCTGAAAATTAAATGCCAGCATCATTCCAGGAAGCCAAGTGTGTTTTTAAGGTTCTGAAAAAACTGAGTTGAAAAGTCCTGTCTCTGCATGATAGTATTGGCACATTTGACCTGAGCAAATATTAACTAAAGAGCTGTTGAAGCAGTGGAGTTCAGAGGGAAATGAAAAGGGTTCCTGGAGGGTCATTCCCTGTCCCTCCTCAGCTCAGCCACTGCCCTTACCCTTTATCTTCTGCCCACCAAACACTTGCACTGATCAGTGCCTGTGCACACGAGTGCTTGATGAATTGATAGTCTCAATATTACTGTATTGGGTTTTTCTCTTGTCATTTCATCACTTCTGTCTACCCTATCCTTCCCTCTTTTTTATTTTATTTTATTTTATTTTATTTTATTTTATTTTATTTTATTTTATTTTATTTTATTTTATTTTATTTTATTTTATTTTTTAAATTTTTTAAAGATTACTTTTTTCAAGATCCCAGCTCTGTCAGAAATGGTCACGTCTTTCCCCTTGTACCATTTACAAATCAAATCACATGGAGCCAAAAATTTGCAGTATTTGTTCATCAGCTACAGGGAAGATGGAGAGCAGCTTGTTTTTTTCTTGTGAAAGGCAGAAAAAAAGTGAGATCAAAGCATTAACTCTTTTCTCAATTATATATATATAACTCTTTTCACAATTTTATATATATATATATATTTGTTGTGATTTTTTTTCTTTTGCTTATTTCTGGGGTGTTTTTCCTTTCAAGCTTTTCCCCTGTTCCGAGCTGTAATTTTCTTGTTCAGAAGATTCACTTTTGTTTTTCCTTAGACATTCTTGACCTGTGGCTTGTGCATGGGGCTCCTGATTGTCCATCTGATTTTAAACCTTTCTGAGCGTGGAGCAATATTTTGTTCCCAGTGATCTGGATTGAACAAGGCCCTTCTCTATCCTCACGTGAAATTCTGTGCTTAAATCACACCATGTAAAATCTACATCTCAGCAAAATCTTCAGGCTGCAGCAGTGCACAACTGCAAACTCCCCCGGAGGACCAAAGCATCCCACAAATTGTGGCAAATTTCCAACAAAGTCCTGCAAATTGCAACAAAATTCATGGGAAAAGAGGCAGGAAGTGATTTTCCCTGCCTGGGGAGAACTGTTGTAGAGGTCTGACCTGCAGGTTCTCACAAAAGTTGGAGGAGGAAAAAAAAATATTTTTTTAATGTTGCACTATGGAATATCTCTCTTTTTCCTATTTCCTACTTAGGGGGAAAGCACTAAAAATGTAGTATGTGTTTTAGATGTTTGTTTTTCACTGGTGTGATGCAGCTACAGGTACATCACAGTACAGCAAGAGACAGGGATCCTGGATGACATGACTGCTGCTGATTGCACCACTCCTGTTCTACCTACAACTTGTCGACTCCCCAAAGTGGCACTGCTTGAACCACTGCCATTTCAAATATTAGCAGAAAGCCACATATTCTTTCATGCTTCAGTTATAAAGGGAGTGCATAAATTATTTAATTGGGAGAAAGTATTGCATTAATATATTTACACTTCTAATGCATTTACAGAAACGTGCTCCTCCCTGGTGAGAATAATAAAACATCGGTGTAAAGTTGCACCGGAGACACAACTGCGGATTGCGAGGAGTTCTACCCAGGGAAGCAGCCCCTTTTCATCCTCTTCTAGAAGGTGGTTGCTGCATTTTTAGAGCAAGATACAGCTGCCTGCTGTACCCTTGCTGGAGCTCTGCCAGAGCCTGCTTTTCCCTCAAGGAACATGTGGTTGTTATCCATCGGTCTATTTTGCCTCGCTGCTCCCTTCATCTCAAGGGCAACTGCTCTCTGCAGATCACTTGTACCCTCCCAAACTGAGTTTGGGATAATGGCCCCGTGGATGCCATGTGTCTTAATCTGATTGCCAATGTCAACTCAAAGGAATGTGTTCCCCTAAAAGTCTTCTAATTTAAGTGCACCGAGGCTTTTGCACTAGTCTAGTTAAGTAGCACCCAGGCTTGTGATCTGCTTAGGCTTATGTTTCACAGGTACAGCTAGAATTCTGAAATATTTTAAACCATATGCCTGTTTGCCTCAAAGAAGAGGCTCTGTTTTTTAAATTTCATTTAATCCTTTCTGGTTTTACACTTTAAGGCAATGGATTCTCAGCTGCTGCAAAAGCATTGAAATTAGAGTCCAGATTAACTGCAGACTTCCAGAATAGTATCAACGCTGAAAGTGGTTTTGAATGGGATGTGGGTGTTTACTAGGAATGTTCTGCTGCACCAAACCCACTCTTGGGTTGGATAGGGACTGAGTTAATAAAGCAGTGAGCCAAAATGATCAGGGAACACTGCAGGCTCATGTGTGTCCAGTGGCTGTGGTCTCAGTTCACTTGCCAGAACAGAAATGTGAATAGGAAATGGCCACCCTGAATAGAGATCACGTGTGCTGTCCACACTCTTCCACAGAGCCAGTGAAGTTACCTGGCAGGGTTATGTGAGTGTGGCCAGAGTGACAGCTGTCTGATGTGCTTTCCCACCCTCCTGTGACTGCAGCTCATGGAACTCCAGAGATAAGGATTTATAAAGAGATACCTTTAATGGATGCATTGAGCTGCTCCTGGCACAAGGCTTTGGTGGAAAGGAGCTGGTGTATCTGTTTCAATAGGAAATGCCTCTCAGGTCCAGGTTAGGGGTTTGGATCAAAGCTGGGAAAGAGGAGGGTGAGGGACAGGGTTGGTGCAGCCAGGTGTGGCGTTCTGACCCGCTCATGTGGGAATGGAGCCCCCCACTGTGCTTTGTGCTTTTGCTGCTGTGAGTTTGCAGAACTGCTCTGGGGGAATTTGGAGAAGACTATTAATTTCTGCTTATACTTTCTCCTGCATTTCCCATCCTGTTCTTTACTTTCTTTGTGGCTAGACCTGAACAGGTAAATAATGAATGTGTTTCAAGCACGCTGCTGGCTGCAGGAAAATCACTCCACCTTCAATTTGTACTCTAAGTAGAATAAATTAATCTTCCAGTCTGAATTCCACCATATTTTTCTTTTTTAAGTCAGTGCTTGTGAGAAACCAAGGCAAAGCCACTCTGAGTGTGGATTCAGTGCTGAGGGCTGGAGACTTTCTCTTGCTTCCCTGACCTAGATTTTGCTGTTGACCATGCCCTGAGCAACCTGGTCTAGTGGAAGGTGTTTGGAATGAGATGATTTTTAAGGTCCCTTCCAAACCAAGTCTTTCTGTGATTCTGTGAAAGTGCATCTATGTTAATACTTAAACTCTGAGGGGATTTGGCAACAGCTCTTGGCAATTTTGTTGCTAATGTTATTTTGATCATGCCCATATAGCACCAAAAAGTACACGCATTTACTAAAAATATTAACAAAATATCTAAAAAAACCCTAAAACAAATTAAGCCAAGCAAATCTTCTCTCTCTCAAGCCCGAAGTTCAATGGAAACATTTCTGATGCTTTCTTTTTAATAGGATAAAGATGTGCACTAAAGTGCAACTGGATTTATGGCAGAATGACCCTCTGTTCATTTACTGCTTCCAGGAGAGCAGCAGCCTTCAGCACGCTCTTCCCAGCTTCCTGAAAGGTGTTACAGCTCTGCCTCAGAGGTCTCATATCCAGGATAACAGTGATTTACCTTATTTACTTGGAGCTGACCTCCCCTTTAGTATACTGCTCCTTCACTTAGTCAGCTCGATGGGTGCCAGATATTGTTCTCCTGCAGGAAGTTCTTCCTGGAATTCTGCAGCAAACCAAAGGCTGGGAGAGTGGGAAAAAGAAAATAAGGTCAACTTTCCCTTAGGACTAGAGAACAGAAGAAATACACTGACACCATTTGGGACCTCCTTCCCAGAAAAATAGAAGCTACAAATATGGCCAGATTACACAAACTGATTCCAGTACATAACTAGTTCTTACCATTCCTTTTTTTATTTTGTCCTAAGATGAATTTCACCTAGTCTGTGTTTTAAAGGAAAGAGTAAAATTATTTATGTCTAGTAAAAAATGCATTTGGAGATTTTTGTCTGATTTTAGTATGTAGAAATATTAATATGTACCGAGTATTACTCAATACGTTTAAGAATTTGCAAAATCAGGGGCACAGCAGATAACTTGCGTAAGGCAGAGCAGCATTATTTATTTGTGCTAAGAACTGCACTTTTAGTCCAACTTCAAATAAGCAAATATTCCTGGCAGGTCTTAGCTAACACCCTCCTTGCTATCCAGGGAAAATGTGAGGCATCCCTGAGAAAGTCCCACAGTTTGAGCCCCACTGAACATGCATCAGTGACAGGCTCAAGTCATATATATATTTTAGGAATATTTATGGTTCCTTTCACCCCACTTGGCCCCGGTTTCCAGAAATTATGAATCATAGTTTTTGATAAAACAGAAAATAGAAGCAGCGAGGAGAAAGACGTCGTCCATATTTCCTAGGAATTGTTGCTCAGCGTCGGTTTGTCAAACACGACTCCTCTTCACATCTATCTTCACTTTCTCAAAGAGGGCCTGGAGAAAGCTTTGGGTCTGCTTTTTAAGATACAGAGGTTACTGACAAATTGCAGAACGGTGATAAAAACCCAGGATGACGATGAGGAGGACAGGAATACTGCAGAGTTTGGGCAATAAAAAGAGACAGGGTTGAAAAGTTACCAAGGAATGTTTCAGAGAAACAAAGGATGTGGTCTTGGGGTCTCCAGAGAGCGCAGTTATTTTATTATATTCTGTTCCTATTATCACTTTTGTTTCGTTCCAGGGAGATTTTCAGCAACTTAAGGAATAGATTTTGGGGCCAGCTATGCGTGCACACAACTCCTCTTGAATTCCACTGGAGTTATTTGTGGGTGACAGAGGGCAAATGTGGCCTTTGGTGGAAGCTTTCTGTAGGCAGCTTGCAGTGTCAATATATCCACACAAAAATGCAAGTATCCAAAAGCAACTGCTTTGACCTCTCATTAACATGAAAGGCTCTCAAAGTGATGGGGATGTGTTACTTATATTTTTCTTCCTCAATAACTCCAATTTTGAGGCCCTTTCTCTCCCTTATGTGTCATAATCATAACTTTTTTATTTATTTTTTTTTATTCACTGGACCAGCAAGCACACTCAGTCCCTGTAAAACTGCCTCTAGATCCCCTGTCAGGTACTGTTCCAATTTTACGGCAAATTTCCTGTTTTATGGATTCTTTTCTGAAAAACTCCTCATGGTATTCTCCAAAGAACATGAACTTTCCTTTAAAACACCAGCAATTGCTGTCCTGTAAATCGTATTTTGCTTTCGTCCTGAGCTTGTCTTTATTTTTGATCTCAAAAATTGTTGGTATTATTTCTTAAACGTTTTATTTCTATTTTACGTGTTTTTTAGTAGAGTTGTTATTTTGGAATTTTTAAAAAATATAATTTTTTTTGTGTTCATCTAATTACGTAGATGTTCTTCAGATATGAGAATAAATTGTATCTACAAACCCCACCCTCTGCTCAGGCTGTAGTTAAAACACATGTACAGGATATCACAATTTGAAGTGTGCAAGGCATTTGTGTTTTAATTAGAATCTTAGAGGAGAAACTTGTTCATATGAATTACTAGCTGGATTTTTAGCGGGTTGTATAAATGGTGACAAATTAGATCTTTGTATTCAGGGAGAGTGTGGAGTTACTTGGTGAAAATCACTACATATGTTAAATCTTTTCAGTGTCTGCTATAAATATTGAAGATATGTGGGTATGAAATTATATGAGCGCAAACGACCCAAGAGTAATTAAAATATTTGATCTGCTTCTGTTTGCTGAAAAAAAAAAAAAAAAAATCTGATTTTTAGACTGTCTTTAAAAGAAAAAAAAAGTGAGGAGAAGATAAGAAACTTCCTCTTACAGCATCAAGGCTTGTGGTGAAATAGGGCAGGGCAGATAAGGTTCAAAGCAGTTAAGAGAAATCCTTGCAAACCCTGAAGGGCAGCACTTGGTTCATACCCTGATTTCAGTGGTGAGATACCTGAGACAGTTTCCCTGTAAACACATGGATTTATCTCAGTGTATATTTATTTTTGTGTTTATTTATTTCCTACATTTATTTTATGTACATATTTGTTTTATACGCCCAGCTGAAAAGACTTAAAATTTTCCTCCTCAAACAAGAGATACTGTTGGAGGTGGTTCTTGCAGGTGATATGCTAAAATTTTGGGGCTGTGAAGGTCTGTAATGTCTTAGTAACTTGAGCACTGGAAGACTTGGTGTTTTTCCACCCAAAAAATGATTGCCTGTCTGTGTGTTTGGCCAGAGAAATTAAAACTGCTGGCAAGAAAGTGGCTTTTGAGAAAAATAGTTTTTAGATTCAGTGGAATCTGCAGAGGACACTGCATTAGTTATTGGTGAACTGCTCACGCTTGGAAAAATACCCTAATATGTCTGTCTCGAGTACAAGTGCTCATCTTCAAAAATGACACCTCTATTAAATTAACTTGTTTCTGCCAGCCTCTTGTTTACTTAGGGCTGCTTTTGCTGTTCCATAAAATGCCAATAATGGAGATGACTTACGTCATCTCCTTTGACATGTGCTCTTTGATGTGTTTTTATCCCATATGTACAAGAAAGGATTTAGGTCTTCTGATCAGCTCAAAAGACTTGAGTTTTGCTTTTTGCTTGCATGTCCTTATGACCTCCAGCTCCAATGGTGCTGGATATTTTCAGAGGCAAATTGAAGGGAAAAGCAGCAGCAGGTATCTGCTTGCTGGGAATCAGTTTAGGTATGTAAGTGTACATGCACCTATGGATGTAGATTTATATATATATTCACAATATATAAATATATTATCTGCTTTTAGTTTTTCCAGGGGGTGGTATTAAAATAATAAATGTCCTTGAAGATTAATTTAATCCCTACAAGGCTGTTAAAGGTCTTCAAACAAACAGTGATATGACTCTTCTTGAAGGATATGGAGATTAGTTTCATTTCTAGGCATGAACTCAACAAGAGTTTCCACTGGTAAACTTTTATGGGAGTTGTTCCCAGGGCTTTGGACAACTTTAGGCAGCAAATCTCTACTGCTTTAGCTCGCTCTTGAATAATTCTTATTGTACTGAAGTGCTGTATGCCCCATGTGTGGAGTTAGCTGTGAGTACATGGAAATTTACTTTGCTTATAATATATTATTTTTCTAATTTCATCGTGGTCTCTCAGCTTCTTCAGACTTCCCCTGGTCTGATGGAGTGCTTTTAGTGAGGAGTAAAACTTAAGATAGTGCTTTGCCAGTGCCCTGGCAAAAAATCTTAGGTGGTAGTAGTGACATATATTTAAATATCAAATGGCAATTCGGCAGGAACAATCTTTTCTTATTCATTTAAGCAACCTCACCTTGAGAGCAAAGGTGTTTGCCAAAATATGGATAATGATTTAATGCCATGGGCAGTGGAGGGAGGGCTGCAGACTCCAGTGCATACCCTGGACGCACACAGTGATTAGAGCAAAGAACTTTTTGACTGTAGGAGGCACTGAATTAATCCCAATACCAAAGGAATCTTCCCTAGTTTGCTCTCTCTTTTTAACTTATTGATCAATTTGTTCTTGTAAACCTACCTAACGATTCTTGGTAAACCTAATTAGTGGTTCTTTTACCTTTTGCTTCTGATAAGCTTGCCCTCTGTGTTTTTAGCAAGTTTTGTTTTCTTCCACTATTTAGGAACGTTTCCTTATGTTCAGGAGCTGCATTAGGGAAGCAGATGCATTTACTTCAGTGTTATCTCAGGAGCTACTGAAATTCAAAATGCAGCACTCAGCAATAACTCTAGGAGAAAAAAGGAGTTAAACCTGGGAAGAAAAAATACTCTTCCAGTGTCTGTTCTGAAGGTGCAACTCTGTGAGGTGTATATATTATTTTTTATTGTGTATAAATAACTCCTGAATATTTCCGTAGCAATTCCCCTTGCTTGAATAGGTCGCTTGACTGCTTTTCTGCTTTCTGGTTTAAGCGTTTACAGGCAGTCTTGGCAAAGTCCCTCTCCTACACTGGCTCTCTACGAACATCTCCCTCCAGATATCATGCAGAGGAGGAGAAAAGAATTGCTGCCTGGGTTTGTTTGTTGTGGTTTGGGTCCCACGGCCGCTCGCGCTGAGCCGGCGCATGAGGTTCATCACTTTTTGAGCGCCAGGAGAGAGGAAGCTGCTGCTGCGGGGAAATCCGGGAGCTTCCTCTTCCTGCTGGTCAGCCTCTCTCTTCCCGAGATTGGCCCCTTTCCCAATGGGCTGCTAAGAGCCCAAAGCTCACTGGATGAAATCCTGGCCTAATTAAAACCGGTGCCAAACCTCCCATTGACTCCAAGGCTCTCGCCCAGCGCGTCATCGCGTCCAAGGCGCGCCTCGCTCCATTGTTTATGGGATTGTTCCGATGGCTTTCCTTGGGCGCCGCTCAAAAGGCTCACAGCTCTCCTCCACAGGAGGACAGGCAGCCAGCTCCAAACCCAGTTCCTCATCAGTTTTATCAGTTTTAGCACAATATCTTTGTAAATTAGGCCGAAACAAGTCCCAGATTCTCAGCGGTTCCTGCAGTCTGGAAGTGTGAACTTTTCTGGATTCATTTTGTTTTGATTGTGCAGAGAGGCTGGGAGATCCCCGTGTGATGGCCCCTGCACTGTAATTGCACACATGTGAATTTTGGCAATGGGAATATATTAAAGAGCTGGTAGGAATGGTAGGAGGATAGAAAAAGAAAGGGTTGAGTCCAGAAAGTATCAGGTGCAGCTATGACAAAGCAAAAAGTATCCCAGTTTTCATATGGTATAGTTCAGGGGCAATGTTCATGTTTGTGTAAGAACTTTGTAGGAATTTACTCTTTGGAGTTGTTGATGTGAAAAGCAATTTAAAAAAACTTGAAGAAATTGATTATTAATAACCGAAAATGTTGGTTTCTTAGAGTTTTCCTTTTTTTCCCCTTTGACTTTCATAATATATCTGTGTTGGTTTTTCTTGGGTTTCTTTTTTTGAGGAAAAGGGGCCTTTTCACTTGATTAAGCCATCTACTTGAGCTTGTTTGGTGCCATGTGTTATGAAAACAGAAGCAGATATAAACATAAACCAAATGATTAAGCAAGTGAAAAGAATCCTGAAATGAAATATTCAGACTTGATTTGTGAGTGGATCACTCTGTGGTCTCTCTGACCTCAAACACAACAGCAAAGCATGTTCTTGAAAACCACTGGAAAGTAAATAGTGCTCTTGGCTGGTGGTGCAGAGGGACTGGGTCCTGCCTGTGTCCTGAGCATCTATGCAGATCCCTTGTCTGGTTGGATTCCCAGGTTCTTCCTCCAGGAAAATTATTTGTAAACCATTCTGGAAATGC
>NC_140035.1:3256434-3291434 GCF_963513975.1 Fringilla coelebs | reverse complement strand
AGAGACTTACATTTTCTTTTCTTTTTTAGAAAACCAACATTGGGCTGTTCTAATGATTTGTATTTCATCAGCATGCTCAGCATCTCCTCAAATGACTTTTGCATATATTTAATTTGGAGGGGGGAAAAGCACAAGTGAAAATCTGGAGTTTGGGTACTTTTTTGGGAACCTGTGAAACATGAACCAGTGTGCGGCACATGTGATTTGTGTGACTTGTGACTCTGTCTGCATTTCTGTAATAATTATTATATTAATATTAATAATAATGCAATGGATAACCACAGTTGTAAACTCAGCCCATGTGCTGGAAAATTTTGCAAACTGAAAAATTGTGGAAGAGAAAATAGTAGAGGGAAGGGGGGGGGTTGAGGAAGAAATAGGCTTGGCTACAGGATGCAGGAGGGAAGCAGTGGGGTGGGAACAGGATAGGACCTGGTACCCAGTCCCACCACCTGTGCTCTGCTCCTGCTGCTCATCTAAAAACCTAATAATCTTTGGGCAGAGTGGAGGGAGAGGAAAAAAAACACTGTGAATGAAAGGATTTAAAAACTGATCTCATGTATTCCCTATTTCCTTGAAGGTAAAAAACCTCAAAAAACAAGCAGTCCAAGAAACACTGCAGAGAGTCCAATTATTTCAGTAAATTACTTTTGAAATAAACGATTCTTGATATGTGTAAAGGTGGGAGATTATGATGCATTTTACAGCTTTTTCGTTTGTTTTCTCCTTCTTTTTTCTTTGTACTAATGCTACAGCACTGATTAAACAAGCCTTCATGGATCCTTTAGGACTGCCAAAAAACCTGGAGGTCTGTGATACTGTCCTAAGAGCGCTGGGCTGGGTGCTGGGGTTGTGCCTGTTTATTTGTGAAGTTGTGAAAAGGAGGGGGAAATGAAACCCTGTGTTGTCTGGGGCTTGAGAGCCACCTGCTCTAGTGGAAGGTGTCCCTGCTGTGGGCAGGGGGTTGGAATGAGGTGGTCTTCAAGGTCCCTTTAACCCAAACCATTCCATGATTTCCAGCTGCTCAGCGAGGGATCAGTGAGGCTCTTATGGTGGAGCATAAGCATGAATAAAAGGCAAAATAAAATTATAGGAAAGTAATTTCTTAACTAGAACTGAAAAATATTTTAATCAAATCATTCAGGAGTGGGAATGATCTCTTACAAGTCTGTAGAAGTCTTTTGAAATATTATTTCCTGTACACTCATTAGAGCAATCTGTTAAAAGGAAATGATGATTATGCACATAATTTAGGGAAGAGAAGAAAAACTTGGATATTTCAAGCAAAGCTGAAAGGTTCGTACCAGTCAATCATTATGAAAAGAGAAACTCCTGACTCTGCATTTATATGTTTACATGAAATCATTTTGTGGAATAATCACTTTCTGATTCTAGACCCTTACCAGGAAAATTGGGAAAGTTGTGCCAAGTGATGGCCTGACTGCAGTTAATTTTTAGCCTTATCTGAAGTTCACTTTCCAGGAACTTCCACAGCTCTTGGATGGCAGAGTTTTCTATCCAGGTGACTCCCAGTACTGCAAGACTGGACAGGAAAATCTTCTCATGAAATGTCCCATTTACATGCAGAAAAATGAAACCCTGGCTAGGTTCTGATTGCTTTTTATGGTCTGTGATGTGAAATGAGGCTTTTGGCAAAGAAACCATCCATGCATTTTAAAGGGATAGGAAGCCCACTGTACTGATCCTTTATTCCCAGGTCTCCTATGCTCAGTGCTGGACCCTTTGGCTTGCACTGTAGGAACAGCTTCTGGGGATATTTTATTATTAATATTTCAGTGATTTAAATAAAATGTCTTACACATCAGGTTACCCCGTGGACAAAATTGAAGCAACCCCATGAAAGCTACAAAAGTACCACCTATATGCAAGCAATTGTCTCCATAATGGAAAATATGAGGGATAAAAATATTAATAATAATGGAAGGCTATAGTGGTTTAAGTTAAATAAATTGAAGTTTATCTGCTGCTACAACTGCATCTCCCAGCTAGTAAATTGCCATGAGATGCTTGGGATTGTAAATCCATCTTTCCTTGTGTCAGTCCTGTGAGAGAAGCAGCCTTGGGAGACTCAGCCAGGACCAAAGGGACTCAGCACTGCAGGGAGCTTGCATCTTCCTCTCCAGAGGTCACCTCCCTACCCCAAACATATGCACGCTTTCCTTGAGCAAATTTTGTTGATGTCTGTTTGCTAAACAAATGTTGTCCTAAATACACAAACTGTTGCATGGTTTCAAAGAAAAACCAGTTTGGTACTGATGATTCACTCCCTGAGGCTCTGCCCAGGCTGAGTGATTCCCTTCTGATTTTCTTTCTCTTTTTTTCTTTTCTTTTTTTTTTCCCATGAAATTTCATTTCCTGGCAGTTGCAACATTTCTGAGCTGTATTGTTTGCAGTGGGGAATCCCTCTTTTAGAGGCATGTTAAAGTAGATTTAGCTGGTGGCTGGGTGTGTTGGAGATGTGGGTTTAAATTTAAGTTTTCCTTAACTTGGAGGTCAGTAATGAAAAAATGTACTCTGAGTCTGAAAGGCTGGATCTCGTCCTGGGTGTGGGTTAATTGAGGGCCCTTCTGCTCTGCATGGGGAACTGAGGCCTTGGAATCTTGGAAAAAGGCCTGGCTGGATGGAATTCTGAGCAACCTGGTCTGGTGGAAAGTGTCCCTGCTCATGATAGGGAGGTTGGAACGAGATAAGATTTAAGGCCCTTTCCAGAAGTTCTGTTTTGTTTCCAGTCCGAAGGCATTTTGGGATGATGTAAATTGCTGCAAAAGGAAATTCATTCCATAGTTCTGCTCTTGGATCCTACTGCAAGTTCAGGATTGTGTGAGGGCTTTGCATCTGTATCTGAGTCTCGTGTATTGTTGTTCCAGCAAGGCACTGATGAGGAGTGCTGTCACTTTTTGGGTAAAAGTTTATCACAGGAATATTGTCCCTGCTGCTTTTTCTCATCTTTGGTATCCTTCTGGGAAATAAATCATTTTGCAAGGGACACAAATTCTAGAGGAACTAAGGCAACAGAGAAAATTTTGGTGTCCTGACACCATATTTTTTTTACTTTTTTTTTTTTCCTCTCCATCTCTGAAATTGCTAATAACAGATGCTTGAATTCTAGTCAAGTGAAAAATTCCAATTGATTTCAAAAGCAGTTGGATTGGATCCTAGCATCAGTTTGGCACCTATGAAAATACAAACATATGCAAGGGCCTCACTTTCAACTGCACTCAAGAACAATGCTAAAAAAAACCCCAAACCAACAGTAAAAATTTTGAAAATACTGATTTAGAAGAAAAATCTTTGATATTTACAGACATTTCAGAGAGGGAATGTAGGGTACTGATAACAGTTTTGAACAAAAATTTGAATCAAGGCTATATTGCCTATTTGTCATGGAATTGCCTTTGACCTCAACATCCTACTTTTTGGTGGGTTTTATGTTTAGGAGTCCTTGGTTCTGAAGGCACCACACTTTGGCTCAGATGTTTGGTTTGGGTTTACTCTTGGGGTGTTCTCTTCTAGCTGGGCTCAAGCATATGGTTTGATTTTCAAGTGGAGTGACACCACTTCTTACAAATGCACATTACTCATTCCCCATGCAAGTTCAATAAAATCATGGCATCTTTTATTTTTTATTTAAAGCTGACAAAGAAGTCATACTTAAAAACCAATCTAGGAAATTACTTCATTGTCAAAATTATTTCCTCTGATCATTTCCACGCTTTAATTTTTATATTATTCTTACTGTAGCTGTGGTGGTGGACTTTTACCACTGGAATGAATGGGAAAATGACATCATAGTAAAATGCCATGTTTTTTCAGCTCTTAAATGGCTGAACTACAATTAATCAAAATTGGTGTGATTTTTATGAAGTGATATGACCAATAATTTAGGATTTTAATTGCTACATAAAAAGTCTTATTTTTTTAAAGGCATAAACATTTAGGAATACCTTTTTTTAAAAAAAAAGAGCTGCAGAAATTTAATATTGCCAAGCGATTCCAACATCAAATATTGCATGTATGGTGTGAAATGGTAAATACAATGTTGTTAAGTGATGTCTTCTTTTCTTTGCACTGTCTGGGAGAATGATGTGCATAACTCTCTGCAAAAGATAGCTTGTTTGATGTGAAGTTGCACTGAGCAGTGTATGGGATGGCAGCCTGCCAATTAGTGATCCATTTTCTAGAAACCGAGTTTGAGGCCGTGCCAACCAGTCACATACATCTTATCTTCAGCATCACAGTGCAGCCTCGTAATTCCTGCAAAATTATGTTTGACATTAAATTATAAACCCTTAGTGTAATAATAAAAAAAATAAATAACCCTAAAAGCAAATTAAAAATTATGTTTTCACTGGAGCAGGTTATAAGCCCACTAGAAATGTGATCTGTAGTCACCAGTCTGTGGGCAAAATTCCATTTCTCAAGCATTGCTTTTTTATTTTTTTTCCCCCCTCTCTACCAAGCAAAAAAAGCTGTAATTCAGAAAATTATGTTTTGGTTAGGGCAAAGCGGTATTTTTTTAATTTGAAGTGATGGATAAGAACCTTTTTTAAATTAAAATAACGAGTCAGATGTGATGCAAGGGAGTCATCTCTACCACATCCCTACCTATCACTTTAGCTTTGTTCTAAAAAGTGGGATTTTGCAGGAAAAAGTAGTGAAGAGGTAAAACAAATGTTTTCCAGATACTGCCCCAGGACCAAAATCTTGTTGTGTGACCACTGCAGTGGTCCAGTGTTGCCAGGGGCAGGTTTGGGGAGGCAAAGCTTCTTTCTGCCCCACGGACGTGATGCAAATTTGTGAGCAAAAGCTCACAAATAAACTTCAGCCTTCAGAGCCAAGTGAGAAGGATTGGTTATAAGTAGAGTTAACCATAGTAATAAGAAATATTTTATTTATCGGTGTAAATTTCATTAATTAGCCCAGGGCATATTGTGACATCTTTGTATCATGCTAGTTTTGTATTCAAACTAAAAAAAAATTTGAATTCCAACAGAATTTAGGAGGATTACTTATTTTCAGAAATATTTTGAAATAAAGTTTTCTACTAAACATTTATTCATCTCCCCTCATAACCAAAATTCTATGTCAGGTTCACACTTTTCCTGGTTTACTGATATTATCTGGCAGGATGAGTTTGCAGGATGAATTCATAGGCTGGCAACATTAAAATTTTGGTGAACTTTCTGTACGCAATTATAAAAGCTGGTCATATAAGCAAAAAAAAAGATAATTAGAATACTTCTGAACAGTCTAAGATTGTTGGCATGTAAAATTCTTCTCATTAACTAGAATTCAAGCTCCAGTGAAAATGGTTTTAGGAGGCCTTCAGTGCCCAAACATATGAAAATTAATCCAAAATCACTTAAAATGTGACTTTAACTCACTTTACAGAGCAGACTTCTCTTTACACTTGTACCTGGAAGATTTCTTAGCACCTCTAAGTTCATACTTATCACCATCTTCTCACAAAGCTAGTGAGGTGCTCATGTTTATTTATAAAAGCCTGAAACGAGTTTATTCACTTTGAATTCATGATTAATTTGTCCTTAAATTGTTTCTTTGTGTGGCTCTGAAGAACGCATTGTGTTAACACCGAGATTTGGGAGTTCATCCATTTAAATGCCCCACCTTGGTCCATGGCAGTCTCCTCCTTGCCTGGTGGTGCCCACCATTCCCAAAGGAAGGTTGGGATAAGCTCCATGCTCCAGGGGCAGTGCAGATTTCCATGGCACTGGTGCTCCTGAGCCTCCATGAGGTGGCAGGAACCACTTCCCTGCCTCCAAGATGAGACCTCCCGACCATTGCCAGGTACCTCCAACCAGTGCTCGCACATCTTCAAGTGCCAAATCAATTCCAGCAATGGAAATTAATTTCCCAGCGTGTTTGGGGAAGGAAGAGGTGAATTAATTGCTGTGGACAACACAACACCCTCCAAAGCCTACAGTTAGTCCTGGGCTCAGATTAGCATGGAACCAGTTGTAATTGGGCTCTGCTTCTTTATCACCGAAGAGCTCTTTTGCATGACAAGAGGACGCTCACATCTCCAAGGGATACCTTTGGCACTTCCACTGCTCTCCTTTCTTTGCACACCCCTGTTCATTCTGAAATCCTGGAACCAAAGCAGGGTGTGGGGAGGTCTGTCTGTCTGTCTGCTTCATTTCACCTAAGCAAACTCTGCGCTCCCTCCTTGGCACAGGAAGCGTTTACAAAAGTTGTTTAAAGAGCAATTGCTCTTCTTCACCGGGGAATGCTGGTCTTTGCTCGGAATTTAAATCAGGTTTGTGGCTCAGGAGGGGAATGTGAGGCTTCTGAGCTGTGCTTATGAGCCCAGTGCTGCTGATGGGCCTCAGAGAAGGAGATCTCACTGGACTGGCTGTGTGTTTAGGCAGCCCTGTAGCCCCATATTGCTCTCCACCACTAAAACTGTGCAGAAGACAGAATTAGGAGGTTTAAAAATGCATAATGTCAATAAGCTCTGAATGCTGTCAAGTAAATGTGATTGTATTATTGAAAGTGGAGCTCCTAGAGCCATGCTGGTGCAGAAAGTGGGCCCTGTGTCTGTGGCAGAAAAGTTTAACTCAGATTGAAAGTCCCCAGTTGGGCTCTGCACTGCCTGCACTTGTTTTTGTTGCTCCCTATATGTTTCCTGCGTGTTTTGCTATGAAGTCTCACTCTCTTTATCTGTCTTGACAGATGCAATCAGTAAATGTTACATTACCAAGTTTTGTCTAAAAATGTCTCCCATTGATAGTGCATTTATATCGTGTCATAATAGCTCTTTGTACCAAAGCAGGGGGAGCTGGGAAAATCCTAACTAGTGAGTAAGCTTTCATTTTTAAAGTAGTAAAAAAGTTCTTTGTTCTACAGCATCCTATTTTTAGAGTGAACTTAATTAAAGTGAGTTAGGAATTTTGAAATCTGGAATAGGAAAAATTGGGTCATTATTAATTATTATGTATATAATAAATCCAGGGGCTGTGGTCCTTTTTCTTCACAATGCACGTATGTCTTCTCCTTCCTCACAGGCATTTTTCATTACCAGAGGAATCAACTTCCCTTCTCCAAGGCCCTGGCTTAGCAACTTGCTGAGCTGAGAATTGAGCTGTAAGCACACGAGGAGGACTTTTTGTGGGGTTCACTCCAGACCTTGTCAAGGGCATTTCTGTGCTGAATTATACATAGCACCCTGTCAAAACCCAGTTTTTCTAATGCATCTCTGCAGCCACTTTCCCTCCTCCCAGGCCTTCAACACCTTCTCCCTTTCACCTGCTCCCTGTCAGTCTGCAGTCAAGGAATGCAGGTTTCTGTAAATGGGAAGGTGAAGCTCTCGGGACCACAGGGAGCAATAATGTCCCCAGCTCATATTATTTTCTGGTGGTGTTCATATCCCCTAATCAATATAATTCATGTCGGTTTTCTCTCCCCTTTTTCTTCCTCTGACTCTTTTTCAGAGTCAGCATTCCTCTTGTCAACTGCTTTTTTCTTTCCTGTTTTCTTTCTCCCCCTCACCCCCAGCTCCTGAGCTCCCTTGTCACCTCTCTGACCTGGATCCTTTCCTATAGATGCTTGGTCCTATTGCGAGCTCCCATCTGCCAAATCACCACCTCTGCTGCTGCCACATGTGTGCAACAATGTTCACATCTGGACAGATGTGGCCTGTCCATGTCACCTGGGCTTTTCTTTGCTCCTGGATCCCTGGGGAAGGGAATGCCCAGGTAAAGCAAGGAAGAATTGCCTCGGTGCAAACAGCTTTTCTGCAGTTCCTGGGCTTGGAGTAGCAAATAGGATCTTTTCCAACTTGTACCATGATTTCTATTCCTGTGTGAGCCAAAAAAACACTGAAGAAAGTTGAATTACTATTTTTATAAATAGCGTCTAACAAGAAAATGGAAATGCCTTTCTACCTTTATTTTTTGAGTGTAGCTTTAAAAACTCTCAAGGTTTTATTGCATCATCTTTTGAGAAATGAGGAGACACTGCGATATCAGTGGTTTTTCTCTCCCCTTCTCTCAAACATGTCTGTACTCTTCAGTTGGAGTTTAGTACTGTTTGAGCTTTCCACAAAGATTTCCTAAATAATTTGTTCTAACTATGCCATGTTGGTAAGAGATTCCTCTGGCTTTAAAGGCATTGCTAAACTGCCAGGGCTGCACTGGTTTGTGCTATTCAATATCTGTTTTTACCCTCATAATTCTTGGATTATTCCCTGTGACATCCTGTCAAATCTCTTCAGTTTGGACTCTTGTAAATGATGCCCCTTGGGTTTCTCTGAGTGCCTACAAACAGACAGGAAATGTTCAGCAGTGATTAAAGCCCATCAATATACTCTGTCAAGTAGCTGCTGTATTTAAAACTATAGGTGGACAGATCTTAGCAGTGGAAAAAATGGTGAGGCAAAGTAATTATGATGTTTATTTCTAGGCTACGTAAGAGGACACAAATGCCTATTCACATACACCTAAATATATATGTGAAAAATAATGCACTTAGAAGAATGAAAAAATAAACAGTAAGTAACTCACAATTTGTATTTTGACTCATAAACCTCTAGTTTATTTTAATTGTAGGTAAATTGCTGTATGAATACTGAAGTGCAAAAGTAAATATGAAAAGAAAAAAAAAATAAACATTTGCTGGAGCCCAACATTCTTTTTTTCACTTGAATATTTGTTTTTCCATACATGCAGTTGGAAGGGAATTATGGGTAGAGAGATTATTGTTATTGCTATCAGCTTTCCAGTAACAGGTAAAAGGTAATTCTTTCCTAGGTCAAAATTTCTCTGTGGCAAATATCAGTTTTGAACTCCTGATCTGAGGCTTCAAATTTGTATTTGATGGATGCAGAGAAAAAACTTTTAATCTGCTCTTACATGGCATTAGAAGGAATTCTTCTGAAGTTTCACGTGGAGACCATCTACGTGTTGAGCGGAAAATGGAAAAAAAAATCAGAAAAGGTTGTTTTTTCTCTCCAAACCATGCATAAAATTCTTGATAAATCCAGTGCTGATGATCATGCTTTGCACATGCAGTAGCACACCCTCTGTATAATTTTTACAACCCATCAACAGATATGTTGCACACTCTCAGGAAGTGTGTTGATTTAAGAATTTTGGTGCTGTGGTGGCAGATTTTCAAGGAAGATCATGTTGAGAAGTGCAAAGACTATCTCAGGGGCCATGTCTCTGGTTCACTTGTCTCTGCTTTTGGATCAAGAGGGTGCAGCTTATTTTGAAAAGACACAAACTTTGCTTTGAATGGCCTGTCCAGGAATGAGTTAGCCACAGCCCTGCCTCTAGTTAGGTTTTTTTTCTCACTCTGTAGTTTTTAAACATGAATGGAAAGGTGGTTGAAAGGTAAATCATGCTGTATTTCAGCTTTCTAGAGCCTTCTGTAGCAACCCCTTCCAGCCATGTGTGTCAGCTCTTTGCTGGAGTGTGAAGCCAGCTCTGTGTTTGGGGCTGTTCATTAATTCAGCTTCAGAACCCCAAATTTTCAAACTGCTCTTAGAGGCGTTCATCTTCTCAGGAAGGAAGAAGGTAAGAGGACAAAAACAAAGCGATTGCATCCAAATTTTAAAACCAGAGCCAAATTTCAAGAGCTATTAAATTCAAGGGATGTGACTTTAGGTGCCAATTTATTTTAGAGAGAGTTTTAGAGATTATTATTTTTTTTTACTTTAGGTGCCAGTTTATTTAGAGATAGTTTGTAGATTATCTTTGGCAGATGAGGTTTAGATCACTAGTCAGTCAGACTCCCAAACTTTGGGATCAGGGCTTGGGTTTGGTCAGGAATTTAGACCTCTCCTTTTCCTTGGTGTATTACTCATAAAGCCTGCCTTTTACTAAGGCCTTGAATACCTGCTGCAGACTTGCTGCCTTTAGACACCAATACTCAGTTTGCCAACCTATTACTTCCATCTAGACTTGACAATGACTGCTTAGATACATTTAATTAAAATGATAGACTAGAGCTCAACCAAGAAGTGTTGAGCTAATTCCATTCCGTAAGGGAAGAAATAAGATTAAAATCCAGAAGGGACCCCCCTCCCTTTCCCATCTCTCCAGAATTACCATCAGCCATGAGATTATCTCCAAGGTTTCCTGGAAATGCACAAGCCCAAAGCATGCCACTAACATCTACCCTTGAATGGAACGATCCATCACTCATTCAGACAAACAAAACCCCTTCTGAGCCTAATATCCTTAGTGTCATCGTTAATTATAATATGCAATCATAATCATTTTGGAGGTAGACCTGGGGTTAATTTGGCCAATCAACTGCTGATCATTAACAGGGGCCTATTGAAGTGCATGAAAATGATCCCCTGTAGTTGCTACACGTATGAGGGAAGTAATACATTGTGTTCTTTTTTCCTACAGGCTGTGTGCCAAAATATTCGTTTTCCCTGTGACTCCAATTCACAATTACGGGATACTTTTAGCCCTTATCGTTTTTTATGAACAGGTGGATAGGAAATTGTTTTGGCATAAAATAAACAGGGAGAGGTGCTGCAAAGGGTTGTCTCCTTTTTAAAGGCTTGTTGCCAGCCTTTTATTATTATTTTTTTTAATCTTTCCAGTTTTCTTTTTATAGCAGGCATTGAAATAATATGCAGGTTTGTTTTGTCAGAAGCATGAAGAAGGGGTCTTTTGTGGCATTCAGTTGTGTCACTCTCCTTCTACCTATGCTGACACTGTGCTGCTCCTCAGGACCTTTGCTTCGTTTAACTGGTGAAAACTGATCTTAACAAAACCCCAAAAGTAAAAAAAGATGTGTCAAAATCTGAAATCTCTGCTTTTGCTTTTGAGCATCCACAAAGCAGTTAAGGCCTGTTACCATAAGTATGTCTATGCTAATATACCTGTAAAATGGAGGGGGATGTTTATTTGAAAGCATAAATAAATTCAAAATATTTTTCACTTTCACAGCATCACAGAGTATAGAGTTGAAAGGAAACAGTTTAAAGTTATGAAACTTTGAAATATTCCTATGGTATTTGAGTGGATAGGCCTGCAGGATACATCTTAATAAAATTAATTGTGTGTCCTGCGATTTGGTCACCTTTAGTGAAATCACAAAGAAAGTTTTTTGTATATAAAGCTGTAAATGAAAACAAGTGAATCCAAGAGGCTCCTTTCCACTGATAAATTAATAAGTGGTGGCCAAAATGACTTTAATTAAAGAGCTGATTCTCAGATAGTGGGAGGCTGAATAAAATTAGATGTCTACAGCAAACATCTCTTTTTCCCACGTCTAAAGAAGGATTTCCCAAATCAAGGCCACCAGTCACAAGTTATGTTTTAACTACAGTGAATTGAACTGGTTCAAAGAAACAGGAGGAAAAAAATTATATGAATGATGCCATCAATTCTTTCTCTTCTCTGTTTCAGAATTAATGTCTGGGAAGAGAGATGCTGTATCTGAAATGGAACAAGGTAGTGATACAGTGAAAGGCAGGAAAAAACTACAGTTGGAGGATATTTTAGTTATTTTAAAAAACATTTTTGCCCATGTACTAGCGCCGAGGAAACATGAATGGGCACAAACGTCTATTTTTAATGAAAGAAAAGAGTTGATTCACTCTCAGGCAGCAGTAACGTAACTTATTTTCTAACAGCAAGAGCCAAGCATATGGTATTCATCATTAGCAGTAGCAACAGAAGCCGTTTCTGCCGGGCCGGGGCTGCAGAGCCCTGCTCCAGCGGCGAGCCCTGCCTCCTGGGCTCCCACCTTCCTCTGGCTGCCCTGCCCTGGCACCGCTCCTCCTGCTGCCTTCTTAGGGCTTCCCTGAAAACAGGGGCCACACTAGAGTGAGAGAATAAAAGTGGATATATTTATTGAGGGGCCTCCAGGTACATCAAGGGCAGGTGAATTCTCCTTGAGAGAAATGGACAGCGGGTCGTGAGTTTTTCACACTTTTAGAATTTTGGTGCATTTCCATATTGTTGGTTGTGATCTTCCAACTGCAGCTTCAGGTAATGAAGTCGTTTACCCCAAGTTTGCTTCTCCCCCAACTTACTTTTTTTATACTTCTCTGAGACAGTGAGGAGTCCTTGATTCCCAGGCCGAGAGAGGAATTGTTTTGTCTAATCAAAATGGGAGGGCAGTAGCTAACACTCCATATGGAGTTTAGAGTTATAGACTAAAGAATTGCAGGATTACAAATATATGAAAAATATAGAAACTACAATCCTACAGCACCACTACCAGTGCCTGTGGCCCCAGCGTGTCATCTAAGATTCCAACCCCATGAGCTGCTCTTGTATTTGTGGCCTTCTCAGGGAAACCCATTCCATAATTAATGGTGTTCTACCTTTGTTTGCCCCTTTTTTGTGCTACTGGTTGTGAGCTGTATTCATCTACAGGGCTATCAGGTCTATCTGAAGAACCGCTATGTGACAAGAAGAGCTTTTTATTTATTTTTCCCACCTCCTCTCTTAGTAATTGGCTGGGCAGCTTGGAGATGTGAATCAAAGCTGGAGCTGTCAGTGAGCAGCTTTTAAAATGTCCTTACCATTCCCCGTTATCATTATGCTTACACACTACACCAGCAGCTAAGCTTTGGCTTGATAGCCACAGCCATCATCTCTATTCCTCTATAGCTTTCAAAATGTTCCTGTAAAACAGAAATTCCTGGCAATGCATCAGGATGGAGACAAATGTTTAATATCCATGTTACTAATGGTAAAACTGAGACACAGCTTGTTCTAAGTGGCCAAACCCAAGTGTGTCATGCAGTGAGAGATCTCCACGTGGCTAGCAGCCCTGCTAGGTCCCTGTCACACCAAGCCCTTGCTAGAACAGCCCAACTCCAGCCCCTGCAGACACCTCAGTTCACTCATCAGTGACCTTGGGTGTGCTCTCAGCAGCTACTGTGGTCCTGCATTAAATTCCACTTGAGATGAGAGGAGGTTTATTCAGATATCAAGCTGGTTGGCAAACTTTTGCTGCTTTGCAATGGGGTTTGGAGTGGGGAGAACTTGAGCTCTGGGTTTTATTGTATTTGCAGATACTCAGAGGTTTGGAGATGAGGTGCGTGTAAATTGTTTATAAAAGAGCAGAGTTGCTAAAATTGCACATAAGCTACAAAAAAGGTGGGCTGAGGCCCTGGCATAGGGTGCCCAGAGAAGCTGTGGCTGCCTCATCCCTGGAAATGTCCGAGGCCAGGCTGGACAGAGCTTGGAGCAACCTGGGATAGGAGAAGGTGTCCCTGCCCATGGCAGGGGGTGGAGTGAGATGAGGTTCAAGGTCCCTTCCAATCTAACCTATTCAAAGATTTTACAATAAATTGTAACTTTTATTGCCTGTTTACGTTCTCCTTCACAACTTTTAGTCCTATGAAAACTCACTTATTCCTCAAGATCAAGCTTTCTTCTGTTCATTTCTGTATTCATTTAAACTGAGAGATTAATCCAACCACGGGTTGGCCTGGGAGCACTCTATTGTTGTTGTCCTCAAAATTCCAATTCAGTTTGTACTTTGTTTTTACAAAATCCCATGATATTGCGTAAAACATTGTTATGTTGTGCTGTTACTAGATTGTGTCAAATCAGGAAAATAATTGGAGGCTGCCATTCATCTCAGAATATTTTAATTAGTGGATTTCTTTATCTGCCTTAAATTACAAACAACTTCCTCCTTGAAACTAGAAAAGTATGGAGGGCCTCATTAGTTCTGTCTCTGTGTTGCACTCGAGCACTGCTAGAAATTTAAGTTTGTGACTGAAATGTGAGTTTTGCTTTCAGTACCTTTATGTTCTTGTCTCCCCCTTCCTTCACCACCCTCCAGTTTTCTATATGAAACACAATGCTTCTATCTTTCCTTTTCTGTTAAAGGCTGGTTTGGAATGATGGTAGGTTTATGTGAATACTAATACAGGTATTTGTATTCTCTAAAGGGAAGGCAACATCGGTTCTGGTCTGTAAATATGTACAACGGTTTATGACTTCCATGAAATATTGGAGGAATGCAGAGATGAGAAGTTTAGTAGTATGGTAAGAAAGCCAAAATCCAAACAATGCTTCAAAGGCTTTAAAAATAAATCTTTATGTTGGTGTTGACAAAACTGAAGTAGTGCCATTTGAGACAGATTTTTCCATTGAGAGGCAATTTCAAAAGAGCAATTATATTCATATTTGGCCAAAGTGGTGTCCTATCTGGGGCCACCTAGATGCAGAGCAAGATGAATTAATGCACCAGCCTCTATCCAGAGCCAAGGGACCTCTGTGGCTTCCAAGGAAGATTCCCCTCTCGCATGAAAGCTTGTAGAAGAGCTGATGATTTATTCCATAGTAAAAAAACTTCCCAGATACTGTGAGATGAAAAAACAAATCTGGATTTCTGCTTTGGACCATTTTGCTCACCAAAATTTGGTGAGCAAATGGTCCAAATTTCTGCTTGGCTGAGGCAAACCATCAGCCCTTGTTTGATACCAAGGTCTGAAACTCATTAGTGCAACAAATTAATAGTTTAGGGAAAACTTTAGGTGTGGTTTTTTTTTATTTTTTTAATGATATGCTATATCTTCTTCATTCCCTTTGAATCCTTTCAATCCTTGTGAATATTTGTAAGAACACTGAATTGACTCAGTTTTTCACTTGAAAAGGAAGATGTGATGGGTCCAGGCTCCATGGTCAGGGGATGCTGAATGCCCATCCAGGAAATCCTGTGATCTACCAAATAAGGTGGTAAATTTTACCTGCCAGCCTCAGAGCTTGCAGAAAAGCAGAAGCAATTGAGATAATCAATGAAATTGGAACAACAACAGCAAAAAAAAAACCAAACAAACAAAACAAAACAAAAAAACAACAAAAACCTGGGGAAAAATGTGGAAAGCAGAGAATTTCCCTTGCAAATCTAAGGTTATAGATTTCCATCCTTACTTGCACTTCTTGGGGAGAGGAAGAGGAGGGGGATTAGATCAGGTGGCTCTGCTCTGCCCTTTGATTCCCTGGGGAGGAGGGGATGCAGCATCCTGGACCTTCAGACTTGTGGCTGTTATGGGATGGTCTGAGCACTTTGGAGATTTGGTGGGAGCAGGCAAATTTTTACCAGCTTTTGTTGCCAAGCTACACACCACAAATGTGTCTGTAAGCCCTGAGAAATAAATATGACTGCAGCTTTGTTTATAAGTGGCATAAAAACAACAGAGACAGCCAGTCAACCAGCTTTTATAAATTATAATTTTAAACTGAAAACATAATTTGAGGTCAAGGCTGCTGCTCTGATTTCCAGGAATATTTTTTGTCTTTTAATTCCCTGATTTTTTACCTCTTCCTCCATCATGAACTTTTACCCATGTTCAAATATTCAAAGCAGAAATAAATGAGGAATAAGGAGTACTATTCTTAGAGGGTAAAAGATGAGGATTTCAAATTAAATTGTGGGGTATTTGAGCTCTTTGAGCAAATTCATGTTTTCCTGAGGTAAAAGGTGTGCAGCCCTTCAGATTTTGTTGCTGTGTTTTGGGAACTTCAGCTGCAGACGTGTTTGTGTGCAGCCAAAATGGCCTTTGCAGCACATTGGGAACAAAGATTTCAAATCAGTTATTTAAATTAAAAAGCCCCCTAAATTCCTAACAACAATTCTGATACTGCTGTAAAATTCTCCCAAAATGAAAGGTGCGGTGCTTGCATCCCTGATATTGGTAGTAGATATAAGAATTTGCATGAACTTTTACTAATTAATCTCAACTGTTTATTTAAATTGAACAATATTTGCTTTTGTTGTTTATCATGCAGATGTCCTCCCTTTAGGTTTTTTTTTTTTCCTTTTAAGCTTTTAAGGCTTTTTATTGCTGCCTAATCCCTTCCAACGTACTGTATATCACATTTATGAAATGTATGGGTAGCAGAGAGCAGCAGACAACTTTGTTTTTAAACAAAGACCCCAGGATAAGGGGCAATGTTTTTCCCCTCACAGGTGATGGAGTACGTACAAAGAATGCAGCGGATAATGGCAGTCCTGTCCTCTGAACAGATGGTGATGGTCCTGTTGCTAGGATAAGGCCTGAAGAATTTAGTTTTTAATTCCACATTATTTGCCTCAGTGCCATGAATATCCCTAGGTTTCCTCGGGCAAAAATACAACAAATACACAGAAAGAGAAAGAGAAGTGACATGCGGATAGAAAAGGAGACAGAGCACGGGAAAGGACTGGAGCCAGGTCAATAGAAGCTTTTGGGAAAATGTCTGCTCAGCTGTCTGCAATCACCTGGGTTTGAAAGGCAGGCAGGAAGGAAGATTGGTTTGGCATGAGAACGAGGCCTTTGATGCTTTAGATACCACAGAGAAAAATACGCATTTCTTCCCATTAGAAGTCTGTTGACTTTCCTAATTAAGATAAACATGTTTCTGAAGAAGTTAGCTCTCACAGTACTACATTTGTAAAAACAACCATGCTTTTAAAATATATACACAGACAAGGACGTGTGCCAAGAACTAGTGCTGGTGTGGTCTTACAAATCACTTTACAGGAATATTTTTAAATCATTGCTTTATTTAAAAGTGAGTGGATTTCATTCCCTCCAGTCAATTAAATATCTAATTTCAACTCAAGTAGATAATAACCAAAGTATTTTTATATAAATGAATGAACAGTTAGAAAACTGTTAAACACACAGCCCTCAAGCATGAAAAATATATTCGTTTAACTGTTTTATTCTTTTATCACTAATTTACAACAGAGATTTTTGCACTTACATCATTTTCATTTTTGGCACTGGGGGAAAGAAATCTTATTTAAAAAAATTTATTCAGATTGAATTTCTCAAAGATCCCTGAGCCACCTGAATTATTCCATCAGCCATATTAAGGATGTGGTGGATGGTGCTGGTGGAGTTGTGATTTTTCCACAATGGCAATTTTGGAAAAAAATAAAACAAACCAAAACTGTGAAAATTCCCAGTGACCCAGTTCCCACAACAAAGCACATGTTAAATGTTAAAAACCATGTTGAATTCATAAAAGGATACAGTGCCTCTAAAATGTACAATACCTGAGGTTTGGGGGATTAATTGCAATATTCTCCCCTTTCTAGGTGCCTGCACAAAGCCAGACTGCATTAAGTGATTTAAAGGAGCCCCATATCAGATACTCTGGGATTGGTGAATGTCTGGTTCAAATTGTTGATTTTTCCTCCATAGTGATTCTGGTAATTGGGATGTGATCCGTGCCATCCTCAAAAATTTTCCTCAAAAATCGACAGAATTTAATTTTATCAATAATGGGGTGTTATGTTTCAGGCAGGGTTTCAACACCAGCTCATTTGGAACAGAAAATTTTCCTGGTCTTCAATCAGTTTCTGTTTTCATTATCTTTCCAGAGATATTATTAAGTAATATAAAATGGATCAGAATTTATTTATATTCAGTTCTCTATGTATCACGTTGTCTTGGAACCTCATAATCACCAAACTGTCAAGAAAATAAACATAAGCACACTCTCACTAATATATTGTATTTCCAAGCACTGCTTTATTTTTACCTCAATTTTTGTTGAAATTGGTGATTGGTTCATAGAATTTCTTCTCCCTCATCTTCATCATCTTGAAAAATATTCAACCAATTTGTTGAGTTTTGTTTTCTTTCTTAGCACCTCTAGATGTTACCTGGCTGTTCTCAATTCTCATTTTTCAGGGCATAGTCACTTGTTCCACTACATTCAGGGGATTAATAGAGTTTTGCTCAATATTAGATGCTCATCAGAGAGATGTCTTGGGTGCAGATGACATCTGACTACCTGAGGGACACAGCTCCAACCTCTACGTGTCTTGGTGAGGCTGCTGAATAGATGCATTTTTCAGTTTATGGTACGAAATGATGGGGTGAGTTTGGTTCACAGCCCTTCATGTGTAAATAAATAAAAATACCTCTGAAACTTGATCGGAGATGAAAGAAACCATTTCCGTCGGAGAGAGGCAGAAGTGGTTTCCCATGCCGTGTGCTTTGTGATACACACAGAAGCCTTTGTGGCTCATCTTGTTTATCCTTCCTATTCTAAGCAGGAGTCAGACACAAGCCTTAAAATGGGATAATGTGTCACTTCTGACATTGCTCTTTTGCTGTAGTTTGTGTTCTGTCCTTAAATATTGGCTGCTCTTTTAGAAGCCCGTTGTGACGGGAGATGTATGTGCTATTCTTCTCAGTTCCTGGTTCTTATACTACCATTCTCTGTGATCTTTCCAGATTATTAGGATGGAATTCAGATTAGAAAATGTTTTATGTTTATCTCGTTACAATGGCGCATGAATTTCCTCAAAAACTGAATTTTCTTTGCTTTCTAATCTTAGACCAATTTTTTTTTTAATACAAAAGCAAAAGGTGCCAGTGGCACAGCTACCTCATGTAATGAAACACATAGATTTCTCTTCTACTTATTTTATTTCTCGCATTCATCATTCATATTTAATGCCACAGGCATTTGACTTCTTAATTCCCTATATTGAATTGAAGAGGCATGCACAGCATGCGCTCCGGTTTAATGACTGGTAATTCTTCTTCACTGGTGACACACTTTTTCACCTGGAAAACTTGTGGTGCCAAACTTCCTCTCACATGTGTGATGCAGTCAGTATCCTTAACAAGGTGCTGATGGCTGGAGAGTGGAATGACTGGAAAGTGTAAGGTCCTAACCTTAAATGCCTCTTGAACTGAGAGAACTTTAGTCTAAGGGTTTTTCTGGTGATAGATATGTATATATTTATTATTTTTTTCTGCAGTTGAACCTCAGTTACTGTTTTCTCTCCTGCTGGCTCTAGGACATGCCTCTTTGCTTATTCATTCTCTTTTTGTGAGCCAAATTTCGAGTAATACACAACTTTCACACCCATGCTAAGATAATTAGCATTAATCTACTGAGTAGCTTTGGCAATAATATTTCCAACAGAAAGGTTTTGTAGACTTCAGCAGGACTAGAAGATCATATGAAGGATAAATTACAGTGTCTGACGTCAGTATTTTGGACAAAGATATGATGGACTAAGCACTATCCTGAACATTATTGGTTATTTACAGACATCTCACAGGACTGTCATATTAGGGTTAGTTACTTGTAAAAGCTCAAGATTTTGGAACAAAAGATTCTGTAGAACTACAAAGCATTAAGGCCATTATAAGAGCGTTGCACCTTTCCAGGTTTTCAAAGCACTTTAGAAGCATTTGCCAGCCCTCATAGCACTGAAACATGGGAAGTCTTATCTTTTATTGATTTCCCAAGTGGGTTGACTGAGACGTTGAAGAGTCCTGGTTTGCTAACTGTGAGCACTCTGATAGCCAAATGCAACGTCTGAAGGAAAACAAAAGATGACACTGAACTTCCCCTCCAACTATTACAGGGAAACCTTTTGGAGAGCTTCCCTCAGGAAAACAGAGGGAAAGACACCGAGATGAAGTTGCCTGGTTATTCAGGCACTCCTGAATGGGAACAGGAGGATGTGGAGGGATTTTGCAATTAAAGTCAGCTCCAGAGTAGAGGAATATCCCTCTTTCAAGACTTGCCAAGGTGTGTGTTTTTCATGAGGATAGGTGGCATGTGGATGGATGGGGAGGGGTTTTTTTTGGAAGAGGAGTGCTAGGTAAAAGAATAAGTCCAGTTTGGTTTCTTGTGCTCCAGGAAAGGTGGATGTTTCTGATCCTTTTCAATCTAACATCGCTTTTTCAGCAAGCTCCAAGGAGTGAAAGAAGTTATACTTGAGTGAGTGCAGTGATCATGAGAAAATGAGTGTTATTCTGTTCATGAATGGTGATTTAACTGTAGTCTTGGTAATAGGCTTGAAATTTTCCTTTGGAATATATCCTAAAGGACTAAAAAATAAATTAATGGTACATGTTGGAAAGGATCTGCAAACATTTCAACATAGAAGTATGAAGCTTATGTTCTGGGAGGGATTTCAGAGGTCATCTAGTTGTAACTCCTGTCCCAAGGCAGGAGCAGCCCAACCTAAAATGTGCTTTGGTTGTCAGGTGGTTTTTAGCCTTGGAAATTTTCCATTATTTTCATAACTTTCCAATAGTTCTCCCTTCCACCCCCCCGCCCTCGAAGATCTTAATGTATTTAGTGTTCTGATTTCTCTTTAGCAGTTAGAAATGTCTCAGAAAGTGGTTATTAATAAATCATTAAAAGTTTGCATCTCATTTCATTTCCTTGCTGCTCTACTACTCTTTATTTCCAGCCACAGTACAAAATCATTTTGAAAACTGAAGGAGGAATCTTTCAAAACTGAATCAAGTCTAAATGATGGGTGTAAACCCAGAGACTTTTTTCCTTTTCCTGGAATGCTCTTTGTTATTCAAGTTATTTGCTTAGTTTAAAGATTTCTTAGCCTGATCTTGTTTTATCTGGCATTGGTGAAGAAGAAATAATCTTGCATGCAAGGCTTTACAAACTGCATATCTTGAACGTGGAGTCACTTCACCAATAGGGCTTTCCTGGGAATAGGGAATAGCAAGGTTGAATATAAGGCTTGATAACTGAAGATATTTTCAGTAGCACCAAAGGAGGTATGGGAAGTGATGAAAAAACTTATGAAAGGTAAACGGACTATAATTCATACTAAATATCTCCCCTTGTGCAGAAGCTCTTTTTAAATTACTCAGATAAATGAGCTCATTTATGGAATATTTTGTACTGCATGAACTTATATGGGCACCTGTCATGTATATATATTTTTAATACTGAACTCATATAGACGGCTTAAAGTCCCCCTTGCCCTTTAGTAAATTTAAATCTCCCACAAAGCTGCTGTACAGTAGTCATAAAGAAACATTTATGGTTCAACATAATTTCCCTTCATTTCTTTTTCTCTTTCTTTAAAAAAAAAAAGGCAGTTTAAAAGTAATAAAGCACTTCCTTCTGTAAATCTTTGATCTTTTTTCTTCCTAAGGGAAGATTAATTTGTAAATATGCTAATGGATTTGTATAATATGAAACCTTCATAAGAAAAACTACATTAGTTCATATGAATGAACACATCTATCTTATTCAATTTATAAACTAATGGCTGAGAGCATCAACAATGCATTCTGCTCAGTCTCATGTCCAAAATCACTGCCTGTGATTCAAAGACAGCACCGAATTTTGTGAAAAAATATAAGTTCGGCCAATTTTATTTTCCCTATTTTTTTTTTTTTAATTCTTTGCAAGACTAAGATTTCCTGCTGCTGCAGCCAGGTGAGTACCCTGCTCTGAAGAAATCCCACGTGATGGGAGTTGCATTCTGTGGATGTAATGCACCCAGCTGCACGCCTTTCTGATGAATCCGGGTGCTTTCCAGCAGGGTGCTGAGCCTGTAAGCACAGGGACCCCTCTGACAGGCACCCTCAGAAGCTGAATGGCAGCAGAGTGCTCATCCAGGCTGTTTACATAGCTGAGAAGCTGACTCCCACCAGCTCCTCACTGGGATAGTGATCCTGCCGCTTCCCTTCCAGCTGGAAGCCCTGGAGGATGCTGGTTCCAGCGCTGCAGGCGCTGGATGCAGTGATCCTTGTGGATCCCTTCCAGCTCAGGACATTCTGTGCTCTTGTGTCTCTCTATTTCCCGAGGCCCAAACTGCCCTCTCTGCTCTGTGGCAGGAGGAGATGGGACATGGGCAAGGACTGCATGGGGGGATTCCACCCAAGCTGCACACAAAAGCAGCAAAAGGTGGTTCACGGGAAAGTTTTCATACTCAGTTGGTGTCCTGGGTGCCTCTAGGCAATGCAGAGCTCCTTCCTCATTCCCCTTTTCTCCCCCTAAGCCCGCATTTCACCTCTTCCCGTGTTTTTGCCTTTATTTGATTTATTCTGGTGCTTAGCTGAGAAGCCATGAAGGGTTACTCCAGTGAGGCTGTGGCACCTCTTCTGGGACAGTGGGACTGGCAGTAGAGAGGACACAGAGTGGCTGGGGCAGAACATTCTGTGTCCATCATTTTCTTTCTGACCAGGTCTCTTTATTATTTAATTTTCTCTGTGATCTTTTCCTCCTGGTGTGCCTTGCCTCTTTTCTTTTCTGAATGAAACAATCCTAATAGAAACTTGATATTATTAAGTGAATGTAAAAATCAGAGTCTGTGTGTTGATTCAGCGGGGCTGTGCTGCATGACAGTGTGGCCAAGCCATGGCACCCCAGCCCACAGGGAAAAGCTGCTCTTAGCCTTGGGCTCATTTCTTTGCCTCTCCACAAGGAAGAAATCCACATACTTTGGTTCATGCCCTTCAATATCTGGCATATTTTTAAATAAAAAGTGTGTGTGGAGGATTGAAATTGATTTTGAATTGAGCCCTAATTTTGATCCAGTTTTGTTTGCAGAATGCAGCTTAGCGCCGGAGGAGTCTGAGTGGTGCCCTTGTACCTCTAAGCACCTCTAAGCTTTACATGGTGATTTTTCAGGCCTGGCTTATTAAGGTAAGCACAGATATGTTGGACTTCAAGCCAGCATAGCCAATGAAGGATTGTTTGATGTGCTGGGGGTACTCAGTGCTGCCGTCGTTAGCAGCCGCTTTTCCCAAGGGCTGACAGATTTGTGTCCGGCTCCAGCTCGTGGCTTTCATCCTGCTGCCATAAACAAAAGGTGTGCATTTCTTCAGGCGTGGAGCTCACCCAGACTCCTTCCCTCATTTGATGCTATCGTGCTCTGGATGAGAATAGAATTGTAATGTGCACCTTGAGGCTGGAGAGAAGGAGCACAGGGAGGCAACCCACAGCTGATTCCTAATAGGGGTGGGTGGGAAGGAAGTGTCAAATGCTGCTCAGAATAGATGAATATTATAAAGGGGTCTGGAAAGATCAGAAAAAAGAGTGATTCAGATATTTTTTTTTTTCCCTTTCTTTTCTGTCCAGGAAATTGAGTGGGGATGGAGGGTGAGCAGAGGGAAACTGGTGGAAGAGACGTCGCTGCTGTAACGAACAGAGCTGAGCCTGCAATGCCAGAGAGTCTGTTCTCTTTAAAAAAGAAAAGGCAGGGGGTGGAGGGAGGTGCAGGCTTTTCTCTAGCAAAGTTTTCTTCCCAACAGTCAAAAATAATAGAAAGTAGACATAGAAGAGATCTGTTAATTGATCTTGTCCATATCTTGCCCAACACAGGGTTATTCCCTGCAGCATATTTACTAGTGCTGAGTTCAGCTTTGTTTTTAAAACCTCCAGTGACAATCTCCCGAGGGAAGTGGTGAAAGCCTGACTCTACAGCCTACTACATCTCCTTGTCGATCTGCTTTGCAGAGGGAGACTCTCACAAACCAGGAAATATTTTCTGACATTCAGCCTACACCCCTCTTTTTTTTTTTTCATTTCTGTCTTATTAATTCTATTTATGCTCCTTTGTATCATGCAAAATAATGTCCTTCCAGGAGCACATCATGAGTTCTAGCACCAAAAGGTTATGTTCTTGAGGAAGAGCTTTGCCTCATGTTGATTCCTTCTCAACCAAAGTAAATGCATAATTTAATTCCCTGATCTATTGCTGGCTCATAGGTGGTTGTTAAACAACTGCAGGTAATTTTAGCTAAGCCTCTAAACTCAAGATACTCTACATAAAGAGCAAATAAATCAATAGGATGAATCCTTAACACTTTTTAAAATTTAATTTCTAATATCTATATTTTTTTTTTTGCTTCACTTCATTAGTTGAAGCCTTTCTGCAAAGCATGTCCTTTCTGATTGCCTTTCCCCTGCTCCTAATCTTAGCACAAGATCATGATTTGGTCAAGGTCCTATTTAAATAGTTTTGGGGTTGCCAACATGGTGTGTTCTGATATTCAGATCTCATAATCCAATTTTGAAATTAAAGAGCTTGGGGCGAAAACACTCGCACAAGTGAAATGCATGTTTTTGAGCACTGTGCCAGTGTTTTCTTAAGAATAATATACCAAACCTCCCCTTTCTCTTCCCAATTAATGCAACAAATGTCATGCACAAAATCTCCCTTTTTATCTCGTGCCCCGTGTGAGCGCAAGAGGCAGCGGAAATGTAAGCTGGGCTGTGATTTCAGGGAAGGTATCTGAATTCCAGCTGAATGCAGAAAATATGCAGAAGAGCAACTGATTTATAGCACCTCATTTGCTGTCTTAGCAGAACGATGTTCTCTGTATTCCCAACAATAAAAGCAACAGCAAGGAAAAAATAAGTCAGTGTGTTTCCCCCCCCCATACCAAGGCTTTTCCTCCCCTCTGCCCAAGTCATTATTTCAAGTTTCTCAGTATTAAATCTAAAGGTTCATCAACTCACATCTTTACAGCTCTGTCTTTCTGTATACAGGACCCTGTCTGCCTGTTTCCTCTATTGCACTATTTTGTTTGTACTACTGTAATCATTTTGCTGGCCCAGATCTGTGTGGGTGTGCTGGCAGCTTTACAACAAAGTTACATGGGAACTGAGTTAAGGTTGAATATTTATTAGAAGAAGCCATCTGGCGTCAGGCTGTCTGTACAGGGGGGCTTATTTCTTTAGTAGTCTCTCCTTTTTCTTTCGAGCTCTTCCTCCCTCTCTCTCCGTTTCTCATTTACGTGCCGCATATATGTGAAAAGTGGAACACACATCTTGACATATTGATTTGATTCTCGATATTTATAGCAATTAACCCCGCTCATGTGATTATCCCTGTCGCCTCACCCCGTACCTCTCTCTCTCCCTGTGGTGGGGGTCTGTTCCCATGGTGGCAGCCCCCCGGATGCTGCAGGGCTCCCTTCCCTCTCCTGCTGCTTCCCACAGCTCCAGGCAGCTCCAGTTTTTGCTTAAACATCTCCCTCCTGCTCCTTCCACACTTTCCCTCCTCCAGCTCGTGAGCTCATAAAAGAGTGCTGCGCTCCAAAAAACTCCCGGCTCACCATATTAAACAAACTGGCCGGCAGAAGGGTGTCCGTGCTATTTCACCATTTGTATGACATCGCCAGGCTTCAAAGTGCAGCCCTAAATTGCCAAAAGATGTTTACTTTACTTGCTTAAGAGCTCCTCGTAATTCAATTGTTCTCTCTCCCGCAGTAGAAACACACATGTATCCTGAGCCCTGCTCTTGTGAGCTCCCACTAGTTATTTACCCACGGGCTTTCCTCCCTTGTTTTTTACACAGTGCTTGACTTTTGAATTTTTTTTTTTTTCTCCAGGGGCTTCTGTCTCAAGGTAATTTGTTTTTTCTGGGGTGCTCAACCACAAGGACCTTGAAATATGCAGCTGTCTGGCTGCCTTTTTTTCCCCCTCATGACAGACAATTAGTGCTTTTTCCAAAATAATAAATTTTTCCTTTTTTTTAATTTTCTTTTTTTTTTTAACATGCACAAAGTTGGACGTCCAAAATTGTTGGTCACCTTGGAAAACCTTGACCTATTTTTCCTAGCAGGCCAGGGAAGCTGATGCAGTCAAGCTGGCAGCCCTTTCCCACCATTCCTGAATTTTGTAAGCTAATATTCCGGCCTCACAGCCTTGCATAACCTCCTTGCTCGTCGGTGTGGTGGTTTTGGTGGCGATGCCAGGTGGGAGAAGAGGAGCACTGGGCAGCAGAGATTCTTTCCACTGACACAAACAGTGAGTCACTACTGTCCTGTGATTATTCCCTGGCCGCCTTTTGCCAGATTTGCCTGTGGGGATGAAAGGAAAGTCCTTTCTCCGTGACCTGTGCCGGGGGTTAGCAGCCTCCCAAGCTCTGGCACAGCACAACACGTGGGCTGGTTTTGAGCAGGGCAAAGCAAGGAATGAGGGCTGGGAGCCATGGAGGCTCCAAGGATGTAAACTGGGAGATGTGGAGGTTCCCAGCCCCAGCCTCCCACTGCCTTTCTGCTGGCTGGGTGATTGGCAGCCTGTTGTCTCCTCCTCCAGGTAGTGTCTCGGGGCTTGTCGTGTCTTTCTGTGTGTTTAATCTGGGAAAGGAAAAAAAATAAGGATTTTTCCATGTGGTGTGATAGGATGGATGAGCAACAGCCCTGCTGGTGGGAAAGGGGTGGGAGGGGAGCAAGGAGTGGGAGCAATGTAAGGAGGAGAAGGTTGTGAGGGATGGATGATAGAGGAGGATGGAGAGAGGAGCTGCTGAGCTCACCTTCCTTCCTCTTTTCTGAGTTTAAGGGAAGGAGGCTGCTCATCTTCACTAGCCTGTGGTAATTCTTTATCTGTAATATGACAGGGGGCCAAGTCCAGTACTCTGGTGAGCACCAGTGGTCTTAGCTCCTGATTCTCCATCAAAATGGGAGAGAGTGAATCATGCAGGCTTTGTTTTCCATGCCTTGTGCACAATGACATGAGCCAACCCTGGATGTGAAGCCCTCCAAACTTCCATTGCTCAGCAAGACTGGAAGGGCTGCGTTTAAATCAGTGGGCAACAGATACTGACGCTGTTGCCGCTGTTAATTCATTTATCATTTGGCAAATGAAGCCACCTTAAGTCATCCTGCAGAGTGATGATGGTCTTCTACAAGAATTGCAAAGCATAGGCTGCTGTTGGTAGTAGAATTCTGTGAGATGTTAAGAAGAAAAGCTGTGTAAAGGTGTTTCCTTGGTCAGGCCCACAAGTTTGGCAGCGATGCTTTCTCTCTGGTATAAACCCCATTTTATGGACCAAAGGAGGGGCAGAACTGCTCATTACTGGTGTGAACAAAATGTATAAAAAGAGAGTTGAGTTCAGGTTTGCTTTAAAGCTTTTTGCACTTATCAGCTTCCCATGCTCTCTGGACAGGCAGCCTGAGTATTAATCTCTGGTGAAATATGTCAGTGCTTGCCCTGGGCTGGTGTTACACAGACCAGACCAGATCAGATAATGCCTGAGCAAGGACAGTGATGGGGCAGCAGCTTCTGACAGGGCTGAGAAAGCAGCCCTGAGACAGGATGAGTGTTCAGGATGGAGCAGGACATGGGGGAACCTCAGATTGAGTACTTTAGGCAGTGAGTACTGTCACCAATTAAAATAACCATAAAAAAGCCAGACATTCCTCACTGGAATAACTCATAACAGATCCTCAGCACTGAGTTACCTTTCAGCAGAGTTCTGTGAGGGAGCTCTGGCTTCTGCAGATCTGTGTAGATCTGATCAGGAAAAGAGGCAGAGAAAAGCTTTTTTCCCATCCCAGATCACACCATCTCATTAGTGTCACTCTGTGATGCCCCTTCTCAGGCTCTTTCCCCATTTCTGAAACCAGCACAGCTTTTCAGCAATCCCTTTTTTAGTGTCCCACTCCTTTCCAGGACAGGCACTTCCAGGGAATAACCCTTCTGGCTGATCTGGGGATAACTCACAAAGCTGGTGACGGGCAGCATCACCTGTCAGCCCTCCTGTCCTATAAAAATTGGTCAAATTTGGCCCACTGTCCTCCAGAGACTGGGCACTCCCCTAGAATAGAGGAAAGAGGACACAGAAATGCAGACCAAGAAAGCAGAACCACTGAACCCCCTTAGCTCTTTGTTTAAAAAAAAATCACACCCAAAATCCCCAGAGAAGTTAATCTAATGTGTAAGCACAAAGTAGGGGAGTGTGTGTCTTAATATGTGCCTTCAAGTTGACAAGTAGCTTGATTTCCAGTACCAGAAGTGAGTAAACACTTTAGTTTTGTCTGTTCTCACCTTTCCAGGTAGTCACTAAAACATTTCTGTTGAGCCTTTTTCCTGTTTGATCAAATCTGCCAAACTGTAGCAAAACTTATTACTTTTGTTTTTAAACACACGAGTATAAAGGTGCTGGCATGCATTTGAGTGAAAAATACAAGTTTAATAATAATGGCAAAGTAAAATAGAGACCTCAAAACATGAATGCAGGCCCTGTGATTTGTCTTGGAAGAGCTGAGGATCAGAGCTGTAGTAGGACCACGTGGCCCCTGTGCTGGAGCAAACCCTCCCAGCCCCACGGTTATTCAGGGAGAGAGCCAAGTGACACAGTTAAATAACAACTGTGCTGAAATCCTCCTCGCTTTGGTGCTTTGTAAAGGAAGGTGAGGTTGTGACAAGAATGTGTCTATTTTGAATTTTTGTGTATGAAGTGTTTTGATACCAAACCCAGTCTGTGCAGTGTCCATATTCTGTTCTAATGACTGTTTTTTACTGCAGTGAAACATCCTTGGGGTCCTAGAACTTATTTTTTCAGATGTTAGTGTGCCCAAATGGGTCAGCTACAAATAAGACCCTTTTATTAGAGGGATTTTTGCTGCATCCCCCATCCCTCAGAGCGCCCTGGCTGCTCCCATGGGGCTGAACCAGCCCCAGATACTCCCCTTATGAAACAGAACATGGTTTGAAACCCAAACTCTTCTCTCCACTGCTCGTTTAGTCCAACAAAATGTGTTTTATTGTTGTTTCTTGACTTTTTCTTTGCAGACAAAATTCCTCTGGGCTATTGTTGTTTCAACAAAAGAGGGGGAGGATAGGCTCAGAGAGTCACTCTGTGGCTTTCTGGTGAGGAATTAAGAAATACTCTAACAGTTTAATAATGATAATCTCCAAATAGTTCATAACGGCATTAAGGGTAATTAATGACATTTGAACAGTAAGAGTATTTAATCCCTAGGGAAATGTGATAACCACAATTTTATTTACATCAGAAGTTGTTTCAAAGGTAAAGGGAAAAGAGTAATCTGTTTTTAAAATGGTTTCGTGCTTGCACTCTTTCAGATTTTTTCCTTAATTTAGTGTAAGCAAATAAAAATATTAGTTTTTTTTGCCAATAATAAAAACTGCATTCCATGTTAGATACAGCATTAGGTTAAAAATAAAGAGGAACTCTTATATGTTTCCTGTGGGATTAAGATTTTCTGAAAATTATAAATCACCAGTGATAGTGTGGTTTACAAAGAAGGATAACTTCTTCTAAAAGACCGGCATATTTACATTTTAAAAACATTTTTCACAGCCTTTAGAGCCATTAAAACAACTTAAATAATTTTGAGGATGAATGCTGTGTGCTTTACCTTTTATGTTTAAGCAGAACTTCTTATTTTCTCTCCACGCAGCTGACCTCCCTAAACCTTTGAAAAACGCTGTTACATCCTTTTACGTTTTCACATTTTTACAATGAGGGGAAAAAGAACTCCTGTGATAGTTTTGGAGATAATACTCGAAGCAGCCTGATTCAGATGTTTAGCTTTGGAAAGTCAACAGAAGGAAAAGGCTTTCGTTGACCTTGGGTTTTGAGAATAAATAGGATAACACCTGATTCAAGACAGGAAGCTTTGGCTGGGGTAAATATGCAGAGCAAAGCAGAGGGTGTCAATCCAGTTTAGCATTTGAATGCAGCCTCTGCTCTTTTGGTTATGCTCTTGAGCCTGTTTCTACTTTTGGCTCTTACATTCCACAGAACTTCTGTAAAATCAGCAGGGACAGTGCTAATAAATTTATAATGTTGTTTTGTATTTCTGAACATAGTACCTCAGTAATTAGGTGAAATATTTATGATGAATATAAAACAATGCAAATTCATTTGTTTGCCTGAAAGCCAGCTTGTTATTTATTTAGATTTATCTTTGAATGATTCTTAAATTGAATCACAGTATGAATGAGGGTGATATTTAAAGCAGAGAAAATTTGCTATAGTGTATTGATGCATTACACTGTATTAGCTAGTGTTAAAGCTATGCAGAAGGTAATTTAAAAAAAAAACAGGAACCAAAAAACCCCACTTTGATTTGAGAAAAATTCCTTTTTTGTCTGATTTTTGGTGGGAATTCCACAAGCTGAATTAATTCCCCACTGCTGAAATCTTTAGTAGATCTTATGTTTCATTATAGCAAGCTGTACATATGTGAACTGGATCCTGAATTACAGGACAGGTGGGAGTAGGTTCAGCATAATGTGATCTAATTTTCACCTCAGCTGGCTGTGTTTTCCTTCATGGGCTACTACTTCCAGTAGTTTTTGTCATTTACTATTTTCAGTCCTCTAACTAATTCTAATCCAATGAATGTAGTGACCTATGAAAGGAAATGTCTGTGCAAAGTGTCCCTGTGTTGATGATTATGAACTAAATTGTTTACTTCGTTTGGATTTTTTTTTCCCTTCCCTAAGTGAAAAATATCTTCCAAAAATAACTTCCTTTGCAAACATAATACTGTTGTTCTCCTCAGCTTTCTGCTTGACAGTCATCGTGCTCATATCATGACTAAAGAAGGTTATCTTAAGGTAAAAGGAAAAAAAAGGAAAATATATGTATTCAGTATGAAAAGGATGTTTTATTTTGAAGCCCTGCTGTGAGAAAGTGTGCATCCACTAATAGGAGCAGCTATAGGATTTTGTGACATTTTATCTAATTTTGGGTGGACTGCTAAGGTGCTGAAAAATTAAAGAGGCTCACACCTGGGAAAACTCCACTAATAAGCACTTCAGCAGTGTGTGATATGAAAATATCTTCTGCTTTTTGCTTGATCTTGGTTTTGACAAAAAACCCCTGAGTAATCAAAGGTGACCAACTCTTACATGAGTTGACCAAGTACACTTTCCATAGGGTTCTGTCTCCCTGTCAGTACCTGGGTGTTTGGGGAGCATATGGGAGCATACTTGGGAGCTTTATTTCTCGATTTTATGTTTATTTTATGAGCATATAAATAGATTTTAAAATAGCTTTGCCTCATTACACGACAACATCTAGGCTGTGATGTTCAAACTGAGAGCAGGGCTCCTGGACAGAAGCAGGAATGAAGTTTGTGCCTTATGGTGTCTTATGTTGCCACCAAATGTGCTGCCACCAGAGCACATGGACTGTGATACGTGAGCAGGTGGGGACAGGAATGAGCTCTGTGTGTCATCTGTGACATGCTCAGCCCAAGGTGGAGGTGGGCCCCTGCAAGGATTTGCAGGTTGGCATTTCTATTTTTTGTTGGCTTCCCAATATCTTAAGAGGGAGATAAAAGAAGAGCTAGAGAACACCTGGGGCCTCTCCATAAGGAAATGGGAAATCTGCTTACCTGGGATATGGAGGAGACCGAGCTTCTCCAGGACTTTTTTTTTTGGCTGAGTTTTTACTGTGAAGTGCTCCAGTCACACCACCCAAAGTGCAGAAGGCAAAGGCAGGGACTGGGAGGATAGAGAACCACCCAGCACAGAAAATCAGGTGTGAGATCATCTAAAGGAGAAGCTGCACAAGCCGTGGAACCTGAGGAGACACATTTAGGTGTGATCCAAGGGAACTGGTGGATGGAGTGGTTGGGCTCCTGCCCATCGTGTTTGAGGAGCCATGGCAGCCCAGCAAAGATCCCACTGCCTGCAAAGGTGAAACAGAACCTCCATTTTTAAAAGGGAAAAAAAGGAAGGTGCTCAGTGAGATGATGGAGGGGATCCTCCTGGAAACCATGCAGAAAATAAGGAGGTGATGTGTGACAGCCAGCATGGATTCACTACAGGCAAACAGTGTCTGATGTGATAGGGTTAGAGTGTTGTGGATAAGGAAAGAGTGACTGACCTCATCTACCCAGAACTGTGCAGAGGATTTGATGCTGTCCTGCAGGACATCCTTGTCTCTAAACCGGAGAGATTTAAAGGGACTGCATTTTCAATAAATCACCCATGCCTTCTGCTCACTTTCTGGGCTCTTGAAAATTATCTGAAACATGCTGAAAACATAGAGGAGTGCTCAGTAAATTTAGTTGGCTTGAAATGTGCTACTGCGTGTTACTATGAGAATGCTGTTCGGAGTCTCTTGCTGCCACACGCGTCTTTTGGAAAACAATTTCCTTTTTGGAAATGCAAATCAGGCACTACGGTTTGATGCCACAGCAGTACTGGGAAGTTTGAGTCTGATACAGAAATATTAGTCACAGAAGAGGTAATTGAGTGCTGTGCTATGAAATTTATTACTGAAGAAATTTCATTTGTGATTCTGCCTTAGAAAATTAAAACCCACACATGATGGGCAGTCCTTGTCCCTCTTCCTGTTCCTATGCTAAAAGGTCTTGCTAAAATTTCCTTCTTTACAGGCATTCCTAGGAAAAAGATGAATTTGTCAGCTTGAGTAAGTACAGCAATGCTCCTCCTCTTCAAACCTCAGTGGCATGAAATTTTCACTTTTTTTTTTCATTTTTAAGATATAAAAAATTATTTCTCCTGGTGGATTGCCCATATGGAGAGATTTAAAGAAATATATGAGGCATATTCATAGCAAAGAAGAAGCAAACATTCCCACTCTCTCAATTACTTTTGATTAAAAAAAAAAGGTGTTTTTGAGCAAATCTCATCATTTTAGGGCTGTCTCAAAGCTTCAGAGCCCTGAGGTGGCAATGGCACAGAGGTGGGGGGTGTGCTATGGAATGGTATGGGAGGTGAAGTCCTGTGATCATTTTCTATCCAGCTTCAGAAAGGAGGCTAAAAAAACCCTCTTTGAGGGAATATTTTGGCTAATGTTATATTTCCTGATATTCCCGGATCACATATGCCATGGAGTCACAAGATTGTTCAAAAATCTAAAAATAGAGCTCAAAATACTGCAAAAATAGGACCTCAGTGGTATAAATAACAATTTAAATCAGGGTGCAGAAATAGCTTGTGTTATTTATTTTTGTGCCCCTGTCTCTGTGGTGGGGCAGTTTTGGCAGAGGTGCTCCAGCCCACGCTGTCACTCCTTTGTCTGTGCTGCTCCTCTGGGCTCCCCCATCCTGCCACAGACCCCAAGATCACCATGACACTCATGGCTATGGTTGGACTTCACAGAAGCATGGCATGGTTTGGGTTGGAAGGGACCCTGAAGATTGTGATTGCCATGGGCAGGGACACCTTCCACCATCCCAGGTTGCTCCAAGCCCCATCCAAAGTGACCTTGGGCACTTCCAGGAACGGGGCAGCCACCGCTTCTCTGGGGAACCTGTGCCAGGGCCTCTCCATCCTCCTAATGACTACTCTGAATTCATTCTCCTACAGTTTGGAGCCATTCCTCCTTGTCCTGTCACTCCAGGCTCTTGCAAGTAGTCCCTCTCCATCTTTTCTGTAGGTTCCCCTCTGATTCTGAAACACTGGAATTAGGTCACACGAAAGATTCTCTTCTCCAGGGTGAACATTCCCAACACCCTCAGCATTTCCTCACAGAGTTGCTCCATCCCTGAATTTTGTCTCCCAACAGCTCCATGTCCTTCCTGTGCTGGGGACACCAGAGCTGAAGGCAGCACTGCCTGGACTCACCAGGCTGGAGTAGAGGGGCAGGATGACCTCCCCAAGTGTTTGCTCAATATAAATAGTAATATTTTATTGAGCAGACACACTAAGTTTTTTGCCTTGTTTTGCTGATGTCATTTTCGAAAAGCGGTTGGAAGTGGCCCATGAGAAGTTAAAAGTGCATTTATTCTGAGAAAAAGTAAAAAAGGAAAATTAACAATTTTTTTTTTTTTAATAATAATGACTTGAAATGTCAGATGGGCTTTGCTATTAGGCCCTCAGTATGTTTTTAGTGAGGGGAATACTCGTTCTCCCTCCACCCCCACAAGAAACCTACCCCAAACCCACATTTATGTTGTTAATAGCACAACTGCCTCAGCCCTAAGATGTGATTCTGTGGTTGACAGTGCTGGGGAAATAGCTGGCTAAGTGATTCTTGGATTTTAAACCACAAAATGCTGATCATGAGTCCAACATTCACTTTTCAACTTTGGGAGGATCAGGATTTTGACCTCAGGAAAGGCACAGTGCCTGTACTCATTAACATCTTGTGGATATCTTTTTTCTTTAAAGTAAGGTCTATAGGAATAGGCCATAAGACATAAAGAAAATAAAAGTCACAGACTATAAGCTAGTAGTGAAGTCATGGTAATAATGAAGAATGACAAAAAAGTAAAAAGGAGAACCAAAATTTTCCCTAGAAATTGAACTGCAGATATTTTCACTTTTCTTACTGGCTTTCCAAAAGCCACTTGTGCTCACAGAGTTTTATGTCCATAGATTTAAGTGGAGATCAGACACGATGCCAGTAGCAAAAATTTGCTTTAATTACAAGATGAAAATAATTTTTTAGTGGAAATTGAAGTCGTTTAGGTCTCAATCCTGCAAAGAGTTTTATGCTTGTGTTTAATTAGTGTTAATGTCTCTAAGTAGTCCCATGATGAATCCTATTGATGAAAATGGTGCTGCTCAGTTTGGGTACAGCTAAAGATAAAAATGTGTCTTTGCAGGGTTAAGGCTTGGTTTGCAATTGCACAGATTGATTTTTCACTCGAGGTCTTGAAAGCCTGAGTTCTGTGTTACAAAAACATTTGGATTTTACTCTTTTATTGCCCTGGTCCCTGAGATAGAGGCTGGGTGTAGTAACCTGTTGATTCCAGTACTCAGCTACACACAGTCCTTGCTCTTGTATTTAAGAAAAGGTTTTAAACCCTGGTCTGATTTCCACCCTCTCTTAGCCTGCCACCCTCACCAACAAAGGTATTTTTACTGTCCCTCAGAGTAAAGCAAAGCAAAACCAAATTATTCAGATGGCCACCTGCTTCTGTAGTTTAGATCATGTAATCAAAGAACAAGAACACTGCAGTGATGGAACATTCATTTCAGATAGCAAATAATTTTTCAGATATTGAGAGGAACAGTGTCTTCAGTGTTTTGAGAAACAGTGATCCCTGCTTATCAGTTGGTTACCATGAAAAGGTCAAATATTCTGAATTTTTGATTGCACACTGCATTTGCTGTAACTCAATACTTCTCCCAAATTAAAAAACAAATGAGGCCAGAAGATGTTTGTCCCATTAGCAATGTGTAAGTGAAAGTCTGCAAATAATTAGATATCTAGGATACAGTAAACTGGTAAACATCTTAAATTATTAAAGATATTAATAAGGAGCGCTGAGGAGTTATTTTTCCAACTAAGAAATGATTTTCTGATGAAAGAGAGAAAAATTATTCTGTGTCAGTGAAAAATTTGTACATGCTGGTGCTGAAAAGCTCATGAAATTAAGTAAATTTCCGAGTGATAAAACTTTATTGTCCAGGAAGAACATATATATATATTTGAGAGACACCTGTGCACACCTATTCCCATCATCTCTTTCAACATTTCGAATTTCTATTACAATTTTTCTTAAAACTCAGACTATCAAAGTGACTCCTTTCACTAGGATTGCACACCCCAGGTTG